>NC_056741.1:438922195-439194695 GCF_019279795.1 Protopterus annectens | reverse complement strand
TGAGTTAGAAGGCCTTAGTTTGTGGTCTGGTAGTTGGGTAAGTAAATGACTAACAAAAGAGGTCCCATCTAAGGGCTCTACAGAGCACCACTGGTTACCTTCGTATGTGATGAAGCACCTGCTTCTTGCACAGTGTGGGTTCTATCCCCTTAGCTAATTTACTGTCCATCTTGTTATATAGGGATCCATTGATAATGTATTTAACTTTCTAACTATGCTAGCATGGCATCACAGGACTTAACAAGTGAAAACATGCCATGTGTACAGCAACAGCTTCTGTTACTTTTTCAAAGACATTAACCAGATTCATTAGACAAGATCTTCCCTTATCAAAGCCAAACTGCAGTGGGTCTAGGCTGATGACATTAGTAATGTCATAGTTAATACATTTATTTATAATGTGATGTAGGGCTCTGCATATGAGACTCATCAGGCTGATGGGCATGTAATTCCCTGGGTCATTGGTGGGGCCACATCTGTATACTGGCATCATCACTGCCATGCAACAAACTTCAGAGACAAGGCCGGTGGATAAACTCAGGTTGGACAGTTAAAGGAGTGGGTGTGTCATGGCTTGTGCGTTATGTTTATTAAACAGCCAGGTATGTTATCAGGTGCCACGGAGGAAGTATTTTTATTTTTTACAGCACCTTTAGGACATGAACCTTGGTTATGACGGGAGGTTTGAGGGCTTCAGAGTTAAGGGGGCTTTGAATAGTCATTTCTGGGATGAAGATTGCACTGAATTTGTTAGCCAGCATGTTGGCAATTTCTATTGAATCAGAGTAGGTGTGACATCCTGAGTAAGAGCTGAGTAATGCTGAGTGTTATTATTTAGTTTCCTAATGTAATTTAAGAAGGATTTGTAGTTGTTCTTGGCTTCAGTTGCTAACCTCAGTTCATGGCCTGCTTTATTATGCCTAATAGCTCTTTTTAAGTATTTAGCCAGTTCTCTCATGTTATCCTTGACTCAAGGGTCCTTAGATCAGCTAAATACTTTAAGAAATTTTGTTTTCTTTTACTGTAGAGTTTATTTATGTTGGAAGAGCACCAAGGTAGTATGCTTTAATGTCCTATTCTGTGGGTGATGTCAATTGTATGCATTTATCTAAGTGAGCTTCAAATTATTTTATGTGATTTCCTGCTAAGGTTGTTTCTGGGTTGATGTTAGAATAACCCAGTCTTGAAACTTTATTATAAAATTTAATTTAATGAGATTTGCATCTTAGAATTTATTGACATCTGAGATATTGTTTTTTTTTTCAAGTTTAAAGGTTCTAATACTGAAGGTCATCAGTTTATGATTTGACTTAAATCGTCAAGATGATACCAGGGGAATAATGCAAAGACAATGTATTCATAAGGACCAGGACAGCAATATTTTTATCTCTAGTAGGCTGTTAACAATCTGTTTTCGGGAACATCTGTTTATGAAATCTAGAAAATATTGAGTGCATCCTTCAATTGAAGTATAGGCACTACAGCTTATTGAAAGATAGTTAAAGTCTCCCAAAATAATGGACTGATTATTTATAGGTAGTTCATTGACTACATCTGGGAACTTAACATGAATTTCTGGGGATGTAGACAATGTCCTGCAACAGGCTATAAACTGATACTTGTTTTTTGTGAGTGTGATTTGAAGCTCATTGAGCCCTGTTTGTAGATCCCCAGAGATCTGCCTAGAGGTGTTATGGTCCTTAACAAATATGGATATGACAACATAGTTGCCATCACATCTCAAAGCATGGTAGGCACAAAGCCCATGGATGGAGGAAATGCTTTCTCAACACTTAAACCATGTTTCAGTTATTAAACAGACTTGGATTCACTCCAAATTTGGGAGAGCCTCAAGGCTGGGCGTTTTGTTGTTAAGACTTCCGGCATTGAACACAGTTGCCTTAATGTGATCCTGGTTTGGATTTGGGTTGTCCATCAGCTTGACTCTGCCTAAAAAAGGCAGTATGAGGGAAGCAAGGGATTTAGCCAGTATGAGGAAGCCTTGGAATAAGAGGTGAAGACCACCCTTAGCAAAGCAAGTAGGATTGTTGAGCATCTTGTGTCATGTTGACACATAATGGATCCTCCTGGAATGGCACCAACAATTTAGCCAGTTGCTGAAAATAATTAACTTTTCTTTGTACTTAGGCATCATACTTTGAAAAGGAAGGATTCCGTTGAAGACTTACCTGCATTTGTGACATGCACTGAGAGTTTTGATATGTCTCTCTGGTTCCCCTTCAAAACATCTAAAACCAAAACACCAAGACCATAACATCTAAAATCCATAACATCTAAAACCCATAACATCGAATTTCATAACATCTAAAATGTATAATATGTAATAGTGTATCATCAAACGTGTAAATTTTATAGTTTAATCTGTTAATCTTGTGGTATCACTATGAGATGTTGTAGTTTTTATTTCTACAGTTATTATTTATATAGTGTAGGAAGTTATGCTATTTATATAGTGCTTATTTTGCCACTCTGTATGTGTTTTTTAGGCCATACAGGTAAGTGATATAGACATTATTTGTACATTCTTTATGGTGATCGTGATACAGTGGGGTTAGGAAATTAACTTTTTCCCACTGTAGTGTGATCTTGTAGTTGGTATATTTAATTTATGAGTGGTGGGGGGATGCAGGGGGAATGTAGGAAAAAGTGTGTTTGTTAGTTTGATGTTGTTATATGTGGAGGGGATGTTATTTTCATGTGATTTGTAGTGTTTGATGTTGCGATGCACATTTTAGATGTTATGAAATTCAGTGTTATGGGTTTTAGATGTTTTGGGTTTTAGATGTTATGGTTTCGATGTTATGATTTTAGATGTTATGGGTTTTAGATGTTTTGAAGGGGAACCATTTCTCTGTATATCCATCAGGGTTTTGTGCATACTACGCAGATCTCACAGTTTCGTGCATTTTTTAATCCTGTGGATAAATAAGGCAGAAAAACATTAATCCTCAGTTTATTTCAGTGGCACGTGAACAGAGCTAGGCGTGACTTGATGCTTTTGAAAGATTTATGCTTCTATGCGACTTTCTGGCAACTGAACAGGACTAGTTGTGAACTGATAGCTTTTGAAAAACCCATGAATGTGCTTCAACAGAAGGAGACAGCTGATCCTTTGATCTTGATTATTTTAAGGTAAATTAGCTGGAATTAGTTTTCTTTAATCTTAATTGCCTTTCAGTTTTTTTTACAACTCTTTTATTTGCTTGGTAGGCCAAGAATAAAGCCTGGATAGATAGACAGACAAATAATTAACACAGGGGAAAAGTGAGGCATTTAAGAATAAGGCATGAACGGAAACAGGCTGGACAAGAAGGCTGGGTGAGAGACATTGATAAAGGAACTGAATATATAGAACAGTTCTGTAGAGATTTGTGGTTGCATATGATATTGATCCTGAAGGAGAATGGGTGAGCTTCATGGTAGAATAAGGGAACCACAAATGGTACTGAATTGGCCAGTCAGGTTATAAAGCACACAATGAGACTATAGAGGAGGAAACAGGCAACATGTCATCAGAAAAGGTAGGGAGAAGGCAAAAAACAAGATGGCATGGAGACAGGTTGTTCAAAGCATAGAAGCAAGTGGGGATGTGCAAAAGAAGATGAAGGGAGAAAGGAGAAAATTCAGCCACAGCAAAAATGATGATATGGAGAAGTAAAACCAGATGGAAAGGCAGATGCAAAGACTAGTGACATTTGATAAAGAGGAGACAGAAATGGACATGTATAATCCAATACCACAAGAAAAGCAGCAGGAAATTGGTCTAGAAGAGACACTCTGTTAGATGGGAGGGACATATGATGAGAGAGACAGAAAGAGTGGAGAGTTTTCACATTGATGCAGAAGGGGCGAACTATAATACAGGGAGAGAGGCAGCCATCACAAACAGTGAGAAGAGTTCAGTATAAGGGAGATACTACAGACAGGAGGAATGTGGAAGCATATGTAGACATTGATAAACTCTCCAAGTAGAGAACTGAAGTGTTAGTAAGTACCAGGGAATGGCTGAAAAATGCCAGGAAATGGGGTTGGAGGTAACATTCTTCAAAGTGTTGCCTGTAACAGCAGCTAGAATATTGAAGAAAAAGAGGATTAAGTAGTATAACAAGTTGATGTTGTAGAGGATAAAGGGAAAAACCTTGTGACTGGAGGGAGGATGAGGGATGTGGCAGAGAGATCACCTTATCTCAAAAGAGGCAGCAGTGGTTAGTTCTGCAGTGGAAAGGAAAATCTCAATGATCATACATTTAAACAAAGATGGAGGGTAGTATAGAATGCCACAGAAGCAGGAAAAGGAGGCAGGTGTTCAGACAGTCGACAGAAAATAAAAAGAATGTAAAATATAATAGAGGAACAAACAAAGAATGGTAACATTGTTCAGCTGGATAGTATTATTTACAAGAGTAAAAGTCTAGGTGTGGGAAACTGAGGAGTTCCAGATAGTGTTGCAAATTGGCAAGGTGGACTGAGGTCATATCACAGAAACATTGGCTTGTGGTTGGGACTGATGGGTCCATATCAGAATAGTGAAGATGCATTTAATCGAACGCCTCTTCGTCGACACATAAACAGCGAACACACTAAAGCACAAACACTCAGAACACCAATTTCTTTCCCTGGGAGAGAAATTGGTAGCACTAACACACAAAAACACACACTTTCAAACATTACAATGTGGGGGGCTTCACCCCCCCCGACTAAATATACCAACTCCGAGATCTCACTACAGTGGGGAAAGGGGCAAACACATGGGGAAGGCCAAGCAATTTCTTTCCCAGGGAAAGAAATCGCTGTTTTGAGCATTCGCACTTTTGTGCGTTCGCTGTTTATGTGTTGACGAAAAGGTGTTTGATTAAACGCCTCTTTGCTATTCTGATATAGACCCAGGGCTGGCACATGGAGTTACCTTGCTATAAAGACAGGGAAGGAAAGCATGAAGATAAAGTAGTAACATGTCTAAAGGGAGGCATTAGATGTGAGGTTACAGTGGAGGAAGAACACCAAACCATTACAAGGGAGAAGGGACAAACAGTATCAGAACCTAAGCTAAATATCCAGGCAGCATTATTTAGAATGCAAAGAATATTAGAAGCTATGGTAACTGTATTATTTAGAATACAAGTATGTCTTCTTTTTCTTGACTGAATTATACATTAATGGGAATGCTTCAGTTATTGATACTGTTACTGCTATATCTACAACTGTACAAAAAGAGCCCCGTCAGCTACATCTGATTTGGTGAGGGCTGGGGTGGGGGATGATACAGTGTATCATTCCTTAGACACATCATGGAAGGGGAATGAGGCTATTTCTCCTGTATTAGACATTGTTGATGATGTGTTTTCAGAATCAAGCATGGCTCCTGATTCCCTACCTCGGCTCCTAGTAAGCCAGACAGATATTACAGGGTTCCTGACTCCCACAAATTTCTATTCAAAAATCCTGCTGCTGATCCAGAGACTATTTCTCAGGGTCCCAAGGGTGTAAAGCCTCTACAGCCAAAAATCCTACCCCCTTTGATAGAGATTCCAGGGCTCTGGATGGATGGGGAAAGAAGGTTTATACGTCTGCTACCTTGGCAATCAGAGCCTTAAACTGCCAGTTTCATATGCTTAAATATCAACAGCATGTTGATTTCTGATTATGTGGAAAATAAAGAGTTACAGGAATTATTGCATTCAGCAGAACAGGTTGGAAAGCATACTCTGCAATGTGGTTTTGATTCCTTGGAGGCCTCTTGCAGGGCCACAGTTACTGGATCTGTGATTAGAAGGCATGCCTGGCTCAAGGAGCAAAATCTGCCTGATCATGTTAAAGCTAAATTGTTGGATGCCCCCTTGCAGCATGATACTCTGTTTGGTAATAAGGCAGAAGAGGTTTTAAAGAAAATGGAAGACAAAGCTAAATCTATGCAAACTGTAAAAGATTTCTTGCAAGTGCAGCCACCCAGGTTTAGTAGACACTGGCCTACTAAAAATTGGTCCTTTCCTGTGTCCAACAGAGCCACTCAAGGCAAATCCAGGCACTCAAAAGGCTCCAGATACCAATCACATGGTTCTTACAGGTTAAAGCAATGGGGTGCCTCCACCTGGAAATCTGGAGGAAACAAAGCACAACCCTACAGTAAGCAGTCTCAATGACTTTCCTCTACCATCACTGAGCACTTATCTTTTGGCAGCCCCCTTGGGGGGAAAACTAGCACTTCATGCTCAAAATTGGCAGTTAATTACCCAGGACAAGTGGGTACTGAACATAGTATCCCAGGGGAACATATTTAATTTTCATACTTTGCCAGTTCCAAATGGATGGTCAGATCTGCCACAAAATCAGTGGGCAGAGGCTCAGAAACAAGTCATGTCCCTCATGGATATGGGGACTATTCAACCGGTACCAGAACAGGAAAAAGGGCAGGGTTTTTATTCAACTATTCCTGGTACCCAGAAAAGACAATTCTTGGTGTCCAATACTGGACTTATCGATTCTGAACATGTTCCTGGACATTCCAAAATTCAAAATGCTGACTTTACAACAGCTACTGCCTATGCTGGGCAGGAACACTTGATTAGTGACTCTAGACTTAGAAGAGGCATACCTGCATATCCCAGTAAGGGAATCATGCAGAAGATACCTCCACTTCAAGGCAGGTTTTATGCATTACCAGTTCTCTGCACTGCCCTTTGGTTTATCTGCTGCACCCAGGGTCTTTACAAAGTGCCTGGCACCAGTAATTGCATTCTGCAGACAAAGAAGCATTCAAATTTATCCTTATCTGGACGATTGTCTCATTCAGGCAGAGGACAAGGACACTCTTCTTCAACATCTGGCATTTGTAAAAAGGCTTCTAGCATGCCTAGGGTACACCATAAACAAAAAGAAATTACAACTGGTACCCTCTCAAATAATTACATTCCTGGGTGCAAGCTTGAATACAACTGCATAGATAGCTTACCTCACGCCAGACAAACAAAGGCAACTGACAACATACTTCAAACAAATGGCAACAAAAACCCAGTTATCTGCAAGACAAATTCTGCAGGCTTTGGGGTTCATGGCATCCTGCATTCTACTAATTCCATATGCGAGACTGCACATGAGGAAACTTCAATGGTACCTAAAAAGCTTATGGAGCCAACATTGTCACAGTCTGGAAACAATGATTCCTCTCATCCCCTATCTACAACAGGAGTTTCTTTAGTGGGCAGAGACATGTCACCAAAACAAGGAACTGTCATTCATTCTACCCCCTGCCACCCAAACCCTAACTACAGATGCATCAGACTATGCTTGGGGGGCCCACCTGGCGGGGAGATGCATTCTGGGCAAATGGAGCCCAAAATAAATGCAACTGCATATCAACCAGAAAAAGATGCTAGCTGTTCAGAATGCTCTGACAGCCTTCAAGGACTTACTTCATCCAGGACAACTACTGATAAAGATGGACAACACCACAGTTATGTGGTACATAATCAAGCAGGGGGGGTACACATTCCTACCCCCTTTGCAGACTAGCCATGGCATTGTGAAACAGAACTTTGACTTACCAAATACATCTTCAAGCTCAATTCTTGCCAGGAAAACAAAATACTCTGGCAGACGACCTAAGCAGAAATCTTATGGACCCGCACAAATGGAAACTGGATCCACAAATCTTCAGTATGTTAACACAGAAATGGGGGAGCCCAGACATAAATCTATTTTTCTCTCCCCAAAATTATCAGTTGGACAAATTCTGCACAAGAACTCATCACAAAAAAGCATGGAACAGTCTACGCCTTTCCCCCTCTGCCTCTTCTCTCCAATATCTTACTAAAAGTCAGACAGAAAAAACAAAAATGATCCTAGTTGCTCTGGACTGGCCTTGCCAACACTGGTACCCAATTCTAAGGAATATGTCTCAACTTCCCCCTTGGTACTTGCCTCAAATACCTGTCTCTGCAGTACAATCAAATTCTGCACACTCAGCTCCAAACTCTGAACCTTGCTGCATGGCTGATCATTTAATTATTCAAACAACACCCCTCAGTAAATCTGTGATGGATGTCATTTTGGAAGCCAGAAGGCCTAGTACTAAAAAATCTTATACTGATAAATGGAAGAGATTCTGTGCTTGGAACCAAGCACAAGGAACAGACACAGCAAAGCCCAATATTCCTCAGGCTTTACAATATTTGACTGAGATGCTTGACAAGGGCCTGTCCTTTTCTTCAATAAAAATCCATGCCTCTGCCATCTCAGCTCATTACAACACAGAGCCTCCCCCCTCTTTTCTCATCCTCTGCTTAAACAGTATCTTAGAGGGGGCCAAAAATCTAAGGCCTCCCAGAAGATCACCAGCTCCTGCATGGGACCTCAATTTTGTACTGGAAAAGCTCACCCTGCCTCCTTCTGAACCAGCAGCTACTGCAGATATGACATTTCTATCTTGGTAAACAGCTTTTCTCTTGGCAGTCACTTCAGCAAGAAGGGTTTCAGAACTATAGGCTCTCATGGCTGTGGAGCCTTTTATTACATTTTACCCGGACAGGGGTGTCCCTCAGGACCAGTCCTTTTTTTATGCCTAAGGTGGTATCCAGTGTGACTCTTAACCAGACAATTCACCTGCCAACATTTTACCCAAATCCGCAGAACAAGGGGGAGCGAATTCTGTATTCATTGGAAGTACACAGACAACTAATATTCTACTTAAACAGGACCAAATCTCTATGAAAGTCTGAGCAACTACTGGTAGCATTTGCTGCAGGATCAGAGGGGAAGGCTATATCAAAGCAGACTACTTCTAAGTGGATAAGCCACTGCATTCATTTCTGCTACTTGCACCATGGTAAACCTGTGCCCAAGGGGATCAGGTCTCATTCCACCAGGGCTGCCACTACCTCAGCAGCTTTTCTCAGAGGGGTTCCAACCAAAGACATTCAAGAGGCTGCTACTTGGAGCTCTGTTCATACCTTCACAGAGTATTACCGTTTGCCTCTCTTCTCCAAATCCAGGGCAGGCTTTGCCACTGCAGTTCTGCAGGGCCTTATAGCCTCTCCTAATGCTGTTTAGTTCCATCCTCCCATCCATAGCTTTGGGATTCTACCCAAATGTAATGACTGCAACAGTGAAACACGAATAACATAGTACAATTGTGTACACTTACCATAAATGTAGATGTTCGAGTGTATTCACTGTTGCAGTCCGGGTTACCCACCCACCACCCCCCTTTTCTATACCTTTTCTTTCCTTCACTATATACTAAAGCCTTTGTGGTGTATTTGCTGTTAGATGAAGGTAAAGTTTATGTTGATAAAAGTGTATATATATATATATATATATATATATATATATATATATATATATTTATTTATTGTTTGCTCCCCATTTGGGGGGCATCTGACATCTGAGGCAAGAAAAACTGAATAAAATGGCATTGGCTGCATGTTTTATACCCCTGACGATCTGACGTCATGGAAGAGAAGACAGCAACTGACGCAGGACTCAAGACTTTGTTATTCAGGCCGACTGAGGGCAACATGCCAGCAGATTACCCAAATGTAATGACTGCAACAGTGAATACACTCGAACATCTACATTTATGGTAAGTGTACACAACTGTACTTTACTCACTATCTTATTCACTCACTCACAATCACTTTCATTGATGGTCACTGTGGCAGCAGGGCAGATCAAGCTTCCTGTTGCACAGGCACAGAGTCTAACTCAACCTGATAATTCCCAAGTTAATCAAAAGACATAATCCCTCCCCAATGTCATGGATCTGCAGTGGGGTCTCCATCTCATTGGGTCATGAGAAGAACAACTCCAACATGTGCTGTCTAGGGGTTTCTCTATACCTCTCAAACTCTTACAGCAAGAAACCTGAACAAAGCCACAAATAATGGGGGGAAAAAGACTTTGTTATTCAGCAACAGTGAATACACTCGAACATCTACATTTATGGTAAGTGTACACAACTGTACTTTACTCACTATCTTATTCACTCACTCACAATCACTTTCATTGATGGTCACTGTGGCAGCAGGGCAGATCAAGCTTCCTGTTGCACAGGCACAGAGTCTAACTCAACCTGATAATTCCCAAGTTAATCAAAAGACATAATCCCTCCCCAATGTCATGGATCTGCAGTGGGGTCTCCATCTCATTGGGTCATGAGAAGAACAACTCCAACATGTGCTGTCTAGGGGTTTCTCTATACCTCTCAAACTCTTACAGCAAGAAACCTGAACAAAGCCACAAATAATGGGGGGAAAAAGGCCCAAAATAGAGACACTTTTTACATATTGCTCTTACAAATTTAGAAAGTTGATAGAATAACAGGATTTGCATTTGCATGAATTTTCTGAAGGATATTAAGTCTGAAAATAAAATGTCTGCCATTATTTTCTAACTTCAGTCCTCACTGATTTGCCAGTTTGTTTGTCTTTTCGGCTTTTCCTGGTTAGGGGTCGCCACAGCAGAACTCCGGTCCGCTAATGATTGGCAGTAGATTTTTATGGTGCCGAGTTGCCAGCCCGATGCCCAACCTTCAGCGAAGGCACGCCCATTCACGCATGTCTTTCGGAGGCCACTCGACCGTGGGGAGGACATGCAGACTCCACACAGAAGGCAGTTCAGCCATGAATCGAACAGGAGAACCTCTTGCTATGAGGCAACAATGCTACCTCTGTACCACTGCTGCTTCCTCACTGATTTGCCAGTGGTTTGCCAAAAAACTACAGTTTTATGAGAAATAGACCAAAAATATGAGTCAAAAATCTGGTCATTCTGGGAAAATCTGGACAGCTGAGTGCTATGCTATATGATGCATGAGCTACTTTGGTTGGCTCAGCTCCTCTTGATTGAAAGAAACAGTTTTCCTAATCTATAGTTCTCCCAGATCATTCATTTCCAAACCCCATCACGATGAGTAAGTGCAATGATCCAATGGAAAAATCTAATTTCTGCTACTTGCAGCCATGGTGCATTCTTTCCTCACTACATACACCTCTTGATCACAGATGAGCATGGGGTTGTAAACTTATGATAGCAGTTTTTAAGAACTTAGCTTTTATTTTACCAGAAATCATTTTATGTTTCTTCACAGAGATGTTCAGTGTCTGCATCTGCATCAGCAACTGCATCATTAATGAATAAAGCCTTAAGGTACTTGATCTCCCCCAGTAAGGCTAGTTGTTACTTCCACCACTTCCACCACTTAGAGTAATTTGCTCTTTTCTAGGATAGCATAATGGCCTCATACTCGGAAGTGTTGATTCTCAACTGACCTGCTTGAGACTCACCAGCAAATCTCTTAAATGCATGTCACAGAATGCCTTCAAATGAGGCCAAAATGTAAAACTTCCTATAAACAGCCAATAATCCACTACTAGATTCCCAGATTAGATACCTTCTTAATTCTGGCTGCATCTTGACTAGTTGCTTATGAAAAGCATGAATAGAACTAGTGACGTGACACACCCTGGGAAAAGTCCAGTACCAACCTTGTACAAATATGACTTACTGCTGAGAATGTGGCCATCATTGCCTTCATACAAGTATCAGATAATCTGCAGCAGCCTTAGTAAGGTACCCCCATGATCTCACAGGACCTAACACAGCAGATGCCTGATATGAAGTCGTAAGTCTTCCCAAACTCCACAAAACATCTGGAAACCGGATTAGTAAAGTGCCATGATTCTTTGCACAAATGTACAGTGCTAAGGCACTAATCTATTATACCACAACTTTGTCTGAATCAACATTGTTCCTCCTAAATCCAAGACTTGACTTCCATCTGTTGAATCCCCTCCAGGACTATTGCATAGGTTTTCATAGGTTTATAGGTTCATAGAAGATTACTAGACTAACCATCCTAGAGCCCTTACAAGCCTAGCCATATTTATCCTGAGTTGCCCCATCTTTCAAAGGAAGGCTGAGATGTATGTTCCTCCCATCTGGAGAACAATCTCCGGTCTCCAGTTTTCCACTCAGTGGCACTGTTCTCATCTTCTATGCAATACTGATGAGGAAAAGTAGCCATGCTGCTTTAACAATTCCTAGTGCTTTAAACATCTCTGATGACATATCGACTACACATGCAGTCTTATCATTGTGAAAGCCTCTAACCAGCACCATGACCAAAGCTTCCATAATGAAAGCCAAATCACTGCAGACTTGAAGTACAGCCTTTTGATAGGTCTATAATCCATATAATATAGTGTAAAATCAGCTTCCTATTTAATAAAAACATTACCATATCTGTCTTGGAAAAATCAGCAATTTGCAAAGTCATGCAAATAGCCTTCCGAGCAGCAGTAGCATATGAGAAATGTAAGGTTGGCATTACATTTTTAAGCCATTCTCTGACTGTTAACTGTCCAGCCCTTTCCGGTTCAGATTAAATCAGCCATTCATCTAGCTTTTCATTTGTTTAATTGTCATTCCAGTGCCAGATCTTCATGTATCCAAGTCGTATTCTTAGGTGGATAGTAAGAAAAATGTTAAACTACATATTACTTGCCATACACCAGTGTTACTTTTGTGTCTTCCTAGTTTGATTAAGTCATCATGAACAGTGCAAATGTTGTTTTGAAACAACTATCTTCTGAATCAGTGTGTTCCTTTGTATGCCGTGCAGTGAAAGCCAGTGACGTCATACAGAGTTAAATGTACCATCATGCATCCCCAAACATGTATTATATTACCTACTAATGCATGCTTTGTGCAATACCTTCATAAACCACCAGAGGGGACTATACCTTACAATATTACATATCACCCATACGGGAAAGCAGAGCTTGCAATTAACCACATTTTCCATCTCACTTTACTGTTCTTTGTCAGACCAAGTGAATTCCTAAATGGAGTCACAGGAGTACTGATAGAGTCCTGTCTGTGTCTTGATGGCAATAACTGTAACTGTTATTGTACCTTAAAACACAAAATTAGTTCTACTTTGGTGATGGTGGCCAATGTTTCTGCACTTGTGTACATAATTATTTTACATTTAGATAGTTTTCTTACTCAGCCAGGTCCAGTGAGACTAGAACTCCATTCTCACTTATAATGTAGAGATACAAGGAACTGAAACAGGAAACTGGCTGGTTTCAAACAGAAACCTCCAGCTTTATATCCCGATGTTCTGTCTGCAGTATTCTATGGTGTTTTTTTTTTTTTTTTGTATAATAAAGCCTTGTTGTCAGTGTTAATCCAGAGAGCAGATGAGTCAGGATTTTTTTTTTCTCCTCAGAGATACTGCCCCTGTGATCAGCTTAAATTTGTGCTCAATGGCACAAGTGAGGAGACTGTAACTTTACAAAGACTTTCTGCAGGTGATGACCAAAGACCTCACATGTTTGGCCTGCCTATCGTGTCTGACACTCAATGTTGACCTATAAAGATGCAATGAGGTTCCTCAAAGCTTTTTCTTTAAATGAGTGGGAGAAGATAATCAGTCCCTTTTGGGACCACTATTGACCAAAAACGCTTCAAGAAAACATTTTTCTTGTCCACCTAAAATAATAAATTGGATCCTCCTGATATTTGCTCTCAGGTTAAAACCACATCTGTGTATATATATCTATATATATATATATATATATATATATATATATATATATATATATATATATATATATATATATATACATATATATATATATATATACATATATATATATATATATATATATATATATATGTGTGTGTGTGTGTGTGTGTGTGTGTGTGTGTGTGTGTGTGTATTTATCCCCCTCCTCATAAGTATTATGTATTTTTTTCCTGAGTTATTCCAAAGTAGCTTTTGATTATTCTTCAGTTAATTGTTTTCTTATAACTTATACAGCATTCCTTTCACATCCTTAACTTCCTTCACCTTACCACTCTCCTCTGTTTTGTTCACCTCTTATTTCCACCTAGATAGTTAGCTTTATTCCTGCTCTAAAGTCACAAAATGTTCAGATTGATAATTTGTTTTGCTTAATTAATCCTGTTCTGTTTGACCTCTGTCTGTTCACTTTCCCAAAGACCTGCTAGAACAATTAATTTACCCAATAAACAAATATACAGGACATGTGAAGATAAAACAGTCTTGACTAAAATAATGAGAAAAAAAAACAGAGACAGAATCCAAAGAGGTACTGCATTTTTCATCTCTTTTTACATTATTTTACATGTGCATACACAGACAGGCAGACAGACAGATGCACACACACACACACACACACACACACACACACACACACACACACACACACACACACACACACACACACACACACACACACACACACACACACATTTCACAGAGGAGGTGTGGTACTAAGCAACCAAATCTAGCAACACTAGGTATACATGGTCATTATGTTTTCTGTGTACATGTGCGTGTGTGCGTGTGTGTGTGTCTTAAAAAAAAAACAAAAAAAAAATGTATCAGTTTTGTATGGCTGGTATTAATATTAATCAGGTGGTGAATACAATTACAATGCTCTGAAAGTATCATTAGCTGATTAATTTAAGCAACCATCTGAATAGTTTGCTTATAAATTCTTTCACCATTTGCCAGAGAATAAAACAAATGATGCTGATAAGGAGTTTAAATTAATGTTTCACCATGCATTATTGTGATTTTGACTTCACTTGCCTTTTCCCTTCATGATATTACAGTTATGCAACAATGTGCTTTAAGTATTTTAAAGATCAGTAATTTAAGTATTTAAACTCAAAAACAGAACACAGTTGAAATGTAATGACAAGCTTTACAAGTTTGCCAGTATATTATTACAACTGTACTTTTCGCTATGTACAATATAATATACACATATTCCCTATGAAAAGAGAACACAGTTTACAGAGAGTAACATGCAGTGTTAATCTCACTGAAAGCTTACAAAGACATTTTCTTTTCATCTTCCAGTACTGAAAGATTCCTTCCTGACATCCGACATTGTTCTGTTCTATACGTTGACAGAAACCTACAGTATGGTTCCTCATCTTAAACATTTCTCATCAGAGAAACATACAGGCATACTGGTAAACAGGCAGTTTATTTTATAAATAAGTGAAAACATGCATCAGATTTAATGTAACAGTAAAATCTAGCTCATACCTATTAATCAATAAAAATATTTATAGAGACAGCAAAACAGTAATAGAAAGTTCTGATATAGTAACACAGTTTGTTTTCAAACTCTTAGCACTTCCACAAATTGATTCATTGACATTGCCACCTCTTCACTTAAGAAAAAAAAATGTACAGATGTACATTCAGTCTATTATCATTTCCCTGTTAATTATTATGTAAACATCGACATCTACTGATGAATGGTCAGTTCTGTTCAGGCAGTGCATATATGAGAAAAATGTTCAACTCACCCTATTACGGCAGAGTATCAAGCAAGTGATCACAAAACAATAAAAAAGAATCGTGCAGAATGATTTTATATATCTTTTTATGTCTTTTCTTTTCTCTAGTCACTGCTTTCTACCGATGAAACTTTTTGAGACATTAGAGTGGGCTTTGCAGCCGGATATTATGGACATGCTATTTGATAGGTTCTTTGGTTACCAGAGGTCCCTCCCTCTGCATTTACTGTGAGTTTTTTTTTTTTTAATATATTCCTGGCACCACACCCATTCAGTTTATGACTCACAAACCCACAGCCCTGGTGCTTGAAAACAAATGTTTCAAGCTCCATTTTTTTGAAGAAATATTTTGCAAGTGCACTTATACAGAAAACATATATCAGTATGTCTTTTGAGATTCAAGTAAGGACTTGTGAAATAAGTATCATCAGTCAAATTCTTGCTAGAAGGAAATAATTGCTGTGCAGACCTGAGCAAACCAGTGCACGATGCTTCTTTTATACTAGCTGCAAAAATGCATAAAGAAATAGGTTTAATTAAAATACTTCACATTTCCTTTGTTATAATAACTGTAAAACCTAGCAATGTAAACTGTGAGAGGTAAGATAAGTATTCAGTAGGAAATGCCGGGAAAACAAATGCTAAAAAAACTTCTGGTAATAAGGGGTCTATATCATATTATCGAAATTCCAAAACATCGAACACCATAAGCTCGAACTTGGAATTTCAAAATATGATATCATCAAAAGCTCAGAACAGTGAATTTTTTCCCTGGGAAAAAAATTGCTGTTCCGAGAAACACACACACAACACAAGCACACCAAAAAAACAGCACTCCACACACATGCACTTAAAATCACACATATAACCCTACACTAAACTGTACATACACTACTATCTGTCCACTTACCTTAACCCTAACCCTAAGGTCCGTCACTATCACACACTCACCTGACCAGTGCCCTAACCCTAACTCACCTACCATGCCCTAACCCTAAAGTCAATCACTATCGCATACTCACTTCACCCGCACCCTAACCCTAACTCGACTAACCCATGCCCTAACGTCTGCACAATCGCAAACTTACCTGAACCCGACCCGTAACTTTCCACCACAGTGCTGAAAATAGTGAAGCCACAGAAACAGCCACCCAAATTCTTTCCCTAGGAAAAAATTCGGTGTTCTGCAGCTTCGCTATTTTCAGCTGTCGCTGTTTTGGGGTCGATATAAGAACATTCGATGTTTTAAAACTTCGATGTTCTAATACAGACCAGGTAATAAGTACCCTACTCACCCCCTCAACACACACACACACACACACACACACACACACACACACACACACACACACACACACACACACACACACACGCAAATATGTAATGGACAGATAAGAGATAAATGGAGCTAAATATCTAAAATCCTCAGAAATATCTCTCCTAAAACATTTAATATCATGTTTTAGAAAGCCATACATGGTCATACTTGCAACCATCATTCCTTTTATTTAAAAAATTACACTTGAAAAGCCTTATAAAATGTACTTATAACCTAACAGCTGGCAGCTGAGATCAGACCCCCCCCCCTACAAAACATAATGTTCTGTTTCTGTTTGGAAAACGCTGATAGGTCTAACAGAAGCAGGAAAGCAAAGACTGTAGCTGCAGTACCTGACTGCAACATAATTAAAAAAATATGTCTATCTATCTATCTATCTATCTATCTATCTATCTATCTATCTATCTATCTATCTCTCTCTATATAGATAGATGGATTTTTTTTTTTACAGAAGGTTTGTCTTCCCTGCACCTCCATATAGATACTATGCTCAACATCTCTTTTAACTTGATATGCAAAGTGTGGGATAACTTCTGATAATATCAGGAATGCAGTAAAGACAGAGTAACCTCAGATCTAGTATATATTCCTCCATATTTAATAAAACCATCTTGTTAAATGCAGACATCACAAAGTCAGTCATTGCACTTAAAGCAGGCACCCAGTAAACATACAATCATTACATGCAGAAACACAAAAACATCCATAGTAAGAGTGGATGAGTTACAATTTCATTTTCTTTGTCAATTTCCTTGCTCACTGAATCTATTTTGTCCCCACTATCTTTTCTTTTTCCTAACTGCTTATGAATGCCAATGAGGACGTTGTTCTTACCATCTCTGTTGAGAGTTTGTGACAAGCACTCACCACCTCTCCTGCAGAAAAATACAACATACATGAATTCTTACCATGCCTTTGTTAGCCTCACAGCATGCCCATTATATCTGAACATTTCCTTCTTTGAAATTTGCTGCCTTACAGTGCAATATTTATGCACAGTCACTTAAAGTTTTTCCACCTCCTTTCTCTTCTCTTTTAGATGTATATAATGAAGTCACCACATTCTTTCTTTAAATAACACATACATCAGATCTTAACAGCATTTGTTTCTGTTCTTTTCTGAACTGCATCTCTACCTTCATCCTGCAGATATGGCCTCTAGAAATGAAGAAAAAGTATTCCAAGTTTGTCATCAATAATGGCCTATAGGAATGCATCTCAGTGTTCATACATTTACTAGTCTTGGCTTTATTAAGTGCTGTTTCATCTCAAGGGCTTATCTGTCTCCCTTGCCCTGGGTTATTGTCAGAACTGAATGCAGTATCCCATACAGTCTTACTATGGCAGTAAAGAAAGAGGGGGTTACTGCAGTGGATTCATATCAACCCACTGAATTATCTTTATCAAAAACAAAACTCACTGAAACTCCCACCTCCAAAAGCACGTATAAGGTGAATGTGAAAAAAAAATATTTCAGTAATATAACAGCTGGTGAAAAAGTATTTTTATCCTAATTACCACAGGTTTCTTAGGTCTGTGTTAAACGCTAAATCTCAAACAATGTTACTCTGTAGTCGGTTTGGAATGTTGTGAGGTACCATTACATCTGTGAGGCTAGTAACATTTGTGGTGTGTGTCACACAAATTAGACTTTTTATTATTACTACCATTTTAATCTGTTTGGACATTCCCAACATAATCAAAATGTTGCATGGTCTTTCTTTGCAGTTAATTCCGAAGTGCAGATCATGGATTCTCTCATGAAATAATGTAGCTGGTTCACAAGAATTCCCTACTGGGTTTGAACATCAGACCTTGTTCATAGGTTCATAGGTAGGTACTAGGCTATCAGCCCAAGGGCCTACATAAGTCTAGCCAACAAGGTTCCCTGGCTTACTCCACCCAAGAAAGTTATTTTCCTGTGCCACTGTCGAGCAGAGACACAGAAGTGATCCCCGGGGTGTATTTCCTATTTCCCATCCACTCAGCAAGATTTTTCTTGAAGAGTGCTAATGAAGAACTTTGCATGACATAGATGGGTAGCCTGTTCCAGAGTATGGGAAGTCTCTGGGACAGAAATCTATCCCTCCAGCATGTCATGTTTATTGTGATGACAAGGTTTAAGTCCCTAGAGCATGTAGTTCGGAGGGATTGTGATTTCTTTAGGTGTAGCATGTCCAACACCTCTGGGTTTGACATAGCTTTATATGTTAGGCAGAGATCATCTCGGAGTAGGTGATATGCTACGGTGTAAAGCTGGAGTTTTTTGAGGCGGTCAGTGTAGGGCATTTATTTGAGGCCAGTAATCCTCTTTGTGAGGTACTTCTGTGGCCTTTCCAGCTGCTGCAGATGTCTTGTGAAGTACATTCCAAAAGGGGCATTGTACTCTATAACGGGTCTAATGAGTGTCGAGTAGAGAGGAACAATGAACTCTTTTTTCCTGGATGAGAACCCTTTTATGATGAGGTGTGCCATGTAGAAGGACTTCCTGACTACTGTGGTGATGTGACTATCAAAGGATATACTACTGTCCACCTGGGTCTCAAGGTCTCATCACACATTTGGTGTTAAGTAGATTGCTGCCTATGTGGTAGTTCATGGGTACAGAGTTTTTACCAAAGGGGATGACACTGCACTTTTTGGCATTGAGCTTGAGGCCATGGCTCTGACACCAGGCATCTGTCTCAGAGAGGCCCTTCTGTAGGATGTCCACATCATTTGAGGTTTGCAGTCATCTGCGAGCTTCGTTAGCCAGAGGACTTCTGTGTTAGCCTGCACTTCAGAGAAGTAGATACCAAACAGGAGAGGTCCCAGGATGGAACCCTGTGGTACTCCACTTGTCACTGCTTTGAGGTCAGATTTGGAGTCTGCAACTTTTACAGTGTGGGTTCTGTCAGTGAGCCAGTTGGCAACCCATCTTGTGACATAGGAATTTATACCTAGTTTAGTGAGTTTAGCTATAATTCCAGAATAGGGGATGATGTCGAAAGCCTTGGCGAGGTCAAGATAGGCTGTGTGAACCACCTCATCTATGGCTTTGGTGACTGCCTCAAAGAAGTCAATCAGGTTCAGGAGGCATGATCTGCCTTTCACAAACCCAAACTGGGTGGGATCCAGAGTTTGGAGTTTACCAATGTCTTTGTTTATGAGTTCTATGATGATACGTTCCATGGCCTTGCAGACCAGGCTTGTCAGGCTAATAGGTCAATAGTTCCCGGGATCAGTGGTGGCTTCCCCTTTGTGGAATGGGATAACTGTTGCTGTGCACCATTCAGTGGGCACAAAGCCTGATGCGAGGCTATTATTGAATATGGTGCTTAAGTGGGGAGCCAGTTTGTTCTGAAGTTCATGTAAAACACAGCCTGGGATGTTGTCTGGTCCCATGGATGCTGTGTTTTTGGCTTTAGAGAGTGCAGCTTTTACCTGCGTAGTTGTGATTACAGGGACTCTGCATTGTTCCTGTATAGATATGGGCCCTTTAGGGGGTGTGGGGGGGGGGGGTAAAGTTAGCACGGAACCTATCTGCCAGGATGTATATCAGTTGGTTCTGTAATTTTCACACCTTTGTGCTGTAACTCAGAGCATATCTGGGTGTTGCCATTGAGATTCCTGACATAGCTATAGAATGCTTTGTGGTTGTCCTTAGAATTAGTGGCAATTTTGTTTTCATAGCTAGCTTTGTCAGATCTTGTAAGGCTTCTTACTGAGGCTGGCCAGGAAGCTCCTCCACTCATGGGATTTTACTATCTTTTGCAACAGTTTCTTCCTTCTGTTGTACAGTTTGTTTATGGCAGGGGATCACCAGATTGGCTTCCTTTTTTTGGAGGATAGCATCTTGGTTCTGTATGGGATAGCACGATCCATGCACTCGTGTAAGTGCTTATAGAATGCATTTGTGTAGGATTCAGCAGTTGTAACTGTATTGTCCATCTGCATGGGTGTCATGAAGTTCACCACTTCTGTCTTAAGAAGCATGAAGTTGGCTTTGGAGAATTTTTTTACTGTGGTTTCCTTAATGGAGGGTGGGGCCAGGATGTGGATATCAAGGGTGATTAGCTTATGGTCAGATCGGACCATTGAGGAGTTGACTTCAGGTGTGGAACACCGGTCACTCATGTTGGTAATGACTAGGTCTAGGATATTGTTGCCCCTGGTGGGGGTGTGCATAAGTTGATCCAGGTCATTTGAGTTTTTTATTCCAAAAAGCGTTGAGCTAAAGAGTTGGTACATGAGTAGTTTTCCCAGTTAATGGTGGGGTAGTTGAAGTCACCCATTATTAGGGTGTTTGGTTGAACCCTAATATTTTCCAGTACATCAAGAAAAGAGGAGTGGGAATCCTGGGGCATGGTGGGGATCTGTAGCAGGCTACAATTTGGATTGCAGTTTTGCCCAGAGGTCAACAACCTCGGATGCATTATGCTGAGCAACTAGCCTGGAGGTGTGGATATCCTTAATGAATATGGACACACCACCGCCTTTAGTGTTTCGGTCCAGGTTACATGGCCGAAAAGTGTGGTACGAGTTATAGCCTGGTAGTGCAGGGGTGCTCTCTGGAGCCTTGAACCGGGTCTCAGTCACTGCAGAGATATCGATGTTCTCCATTTTAAGGAGTGCCTCAAGTGAGTGCATTTTGAGATTTAGACTTCTAGCATTGAGTAGCATTACCCTCAGTTTTTGCTTGCCTGTTCCTGTTACGGTGGTGAATTTGTTATTTGAACCTTGCCTAAAAAAAGGCACTATAGGGGCAGCAAGAGCCTTAGCCAGTATCCAGAATCCCAGGGGCGACACATGATACATGAATTTTAATAAAAGAGGTGCAGTGAACCTGAACTGGTAATGGTCCTTTTTCTTGTCACTTGGCTATCCCTTCAGAATCACACTTTGCAATAACTGTAGTTCTAATTCATTTTTAGTATGCTGAAGAAATTCTGATAAGTTATCTGCAGACATAACTGTCAGCATTGTAGTTTTCAATATCCATTGATAAATGTATAACTGTACTTTCTGATCCTGCATCATCACACACTGCATTCTGTTCTTGAGGATTTTCACTCTATGCTGTATGAAAGTGTAAATTATTCCTGCTGCAAACATGAATCATCAACACTGCAGCTATGCAAACCATTGTCTCTGTGACTGTGGGAATAATTGTCTTTTACTGCATTGCATCCTCTAATACACAACTTCTCCATCTGTACACTCCACATGTATTATTCATCTGCATTAGTTCACATGCAGACCTTATTAATATGCTAAAGTGATACAATTTGAAGTATTAAATTCTGGTCTTTGTTCTGATGCATACAAGACAGCTTAATGTGATCCACTGGTTTCAGTTTATCCTCCGAGTTATATAGTGTATTAAGAGTCAGACAGCAAATTAGAAAGTGCACTTGCCTGAAAGAACATTCCACAATGGTGTTACACTGAACCTCAGTATTCGACATAATTGCAATGAGCATGCCTTTTATGCATACCATTGCAATTTAATGATTTTTGCATTGGCAAAACTACTGTGTTTGTGACATTACTGAAAAAAAGGTGCACACAGTCTCAAATCATAGACCAAATAGATTCAAAAACAGTTTGTTTTCTGCCTTGTTGTTGATTAGGTTGGATATTAGGTAAAATAGCATTTGCACAGCTATTAGCTGTACTGCTCCAGTTACAAAACAGTTTTTTGTCATTTCTTTCTGGACTTGTATACCTAAGAAATTCATTGGCTTGATCACATTCCTTACAATCTCTGTTAAGAACTGCATGTCTGCATGTCAGTTATTATCATCACTTGTTCTGAATAAATCCACATATTTGGATACGTTTGTATTGTAATAACGCACCCCTTGTGTCATCGTTTCTTATAACACAAAGTATTCTGTCTTGTGGTGATGAGTCCTATAGCTTACCATATTCATAGTCTTTCTTTAGATTATTTAGTATCATAGTCAAAGTATTCATACTTTTTATAGCATTCTTATTCTTAGTGAATAAATGACAAGTTGTTTCTGGACTCACAATGAATACTCGCTAATTGTTCTGCAGTACATTTCTAGCCTTTAAAAAAGTAAAAATATTAATCAGTTTCAAGGCTTCTTCTTTAGTAGTGTTTAACGATGTAGCACATAATTCATTACAATGTGACACACTATCCTTCTTTAGAGTTCTCCACTTTTCCACTAATACTTAAAAATAATTCAAAAAAAGCCGCGGTGGTGCAGCGGTAGCATTGTTGCCTCACAGCAAGAGGTTCTCCCTTCGATTCTCAGCTGGAGCGCCTTCTGTGTGGAGTCTGCATGTCCTCCCTGCGGTCAAGTGGCATTCGAAAGACATGTGTAGAATGGGCCTGCCTTAGTTGAAGGTTGAGTGTCGAGCTGGCACCTCAGCACCCGTAAAAAAATCTACTGCCAATCATTAGCAGACCGGAGTTCTGCTGTGTCGACCCCTTACTGGGAAAAGCCGAAAGAAAAACAACTTAAAAATAATTCAAAACAATGAATTCAAAGATTCCAGCTTTCTGCTAAGTTGCACTGCAATGAGTACTTTCCTGGTAGTTTTAGTCTGAGAATTTTCACAGATAATTAATTTCTGTCCAACACAGAAATATATTTCACCACTCCTGATACCATGCATCATTTGGATGTTTCTCAGAATGTTCATCACATAACACAGACACCCTTGGAATGAGCTTGCAGCATACCTGAGACATATGGGTCAAACATATGCGGGTTGGAAGGGTTGGCATAATGTTTAAGGTTTTCATGTCATCGTCACAAAGTGCAGGGTTTGATTCCGGCCTCTGGTTATTGGCTAGGTTTGTGATGGTCTTCAGACTAATTTTCTAATACTTACCTATGAAGCTATGTATTCAGACTGCCTTCTGAAAGAATGTGTACCATATGATATGCAACTCCCTGTAGCAACAGACTAGTATATTTAAAGTCTAATACCCTGTATGCTGCAGGTGCCTTAGCCGAATGAAGAACAATGACACTGTGCCCTGTGTGTGCTACCATATCAGTGACCTAGCTTGTAAAAACCTATTAAGCTGACTTTGTATTAGCTGTGGGAAAACAGGGCATACAATTGGTCTGAGTAGTGTCTTTTACTATGGGTTTTTGAGGGGGATTTTAATCCTGACATGTTTTCTTCTCTGCCAACAACTAAAGGAAAGGAAAATGCTGGGCTCAATTTAGAAAATGGAGGAATTGCAGTTTGTGTTATTTCACATTCAACACTGTTGCAACTGACCTACTTTATGTCCATTTTTCCAGTGCAGAAAATAGTAGGAGAACATCTAAATATAACACAGGGATGTATGTGTACCCTGTAAACAGCTATAAATAGGTTACAGAGCATGTTCATAGTGGCAGGTCTGTTTGGATAATGATATGCTGACAATTAAAGTAATAATTGTGTAGGCTGGGTACTAGTGTGAAGCAAAGCCTCAAATCACTTGTAAGAAGGTGCTTAGTGTACGCACATAACTATTGACGGCATACTGACCCACTAATCTTTATGAAAAAAAATCAAAATTATAATCTATTATTATACACATATGTACTGTCAGTATGGGTGTGGCATGTGTAGCAATGCTATAATTTGTGTGCATTTCCATGGTATATGGTACACTGTCTCTCAGTGACACTGGCTACTTTGATATGGTGCAGAATTGTCATAATGTAACAATGTGCAGTGTAACAGTCAGTCTGTATAGGTTTATAAATGTATAGTATGCTAATAGCCACTTGGCCCTTATAAGCCTAGCTATGCAATCCAAATGTGACTTACAAGTTTGATATACAGAAGGGGTGATTTACTGACTCCATCTGTCCATCAGAAACATAGGAACCAGACCAGGGGTCAGTTTGTGATTACCCATTAATTGGTCCAAATTGCATTTAAGTAGAGATAGGGAGGAACTCTGCTTCACATGGGTGGACTGCATGTTCTAGAGAATAGGAATTCTCTGAGAAAAACATCTGTTTCTGTAACACGTCATATTTATGTGCAAGCAAACTTTAGGTCTTTTAATCTAGTAGTTATGATGATGTTTGTTTTACAAGAGGGCAAGAGGTTCAACAAATCAGGGTTCAGGGATGTCTTGTATTACAGGCAGAGATCACCTCTCAGTAGTCTGTATGATACTGAGTAAAGAAACAGGGCTTTGAGGTGATCAGTGAAGGACATTATGTTTACTCACTTTATTTTTTTTGTAAGAAACCTTTATGGATGTTCCAATCGTTGCATGTGTCTGGTCAGGTACATTACAAAGAGGCATTATATTCTATGATGGGTCTGATGAGAGCCGAGTACAGTGGCATGATGACCTCTCTGGAAGTAGATGCCATGCCCTTGCTTATAAGATGAGCAACTTAGATGGATTTTCTTACTACCTTGGACATGTTGGTCAAAGGCTAGGTTATTATCTACATGAGTTCCCAACCCATTACAAGTGAATCAACTTTGAAGGGTGTTTTTACTGATGACAAAATTACCCAGGGTGGCAGACTTCCAGAAAGGTACTATAATGCATTTCTTGGTACTGAGTTTTAAGCCATGGCTTTGACGCCAAGCATTTTTTTTGTAATAGACCTTCCTGAAGAGTGTTCTCATCTTGAGAAGATTCAATGACTGCTCCCAGTTTGTAATCATCTGCAAATCTGGTTAGCCAGAGACCTTTGACATTGGCTTTGACATCCACGAAGTAGAGGACAAGGCCTAACACAGAGCCCTTGGAAACTCCACTGGTGACAGGCATCTTTGTAGAGGTGTCCTCACCAATTCTAACTTCCTGAGTAGTATCAGTGAGCCAGCTAGCTATCCAGCATGTTATAAAGGGGTTTATACCTAGTTCCATAAGTTTGTTGACAATGCTCAAGTGAGGTATTATATCAAATGCTTTAGCCAGATCTAGGAAGGCAGTATGCACCATTTTCCCATCATCCATTGCCTTGATGACCTTTTCAAAGAAGTCCACCAGATTCAGTAAGCATGACTTTCCTTTGACAAAGCCAAATTGGGATGGATCCAGTGTTTGGAGATCTCCTATGTTCTTGCTGATAATTTCCATGATAATTCTTTGCATGGTTTTGCAAATGAGACTAGTCAAACTATTGAGTCTGTAGTTTCCAGGATCTGTTGAAGGTCCTTCCTTTTGAAGGGGAATGACTGTTGTAATCCTCTATTTACTTGACAGAAAATAATGACTCCAGGAGTCCTGATAAGTCATATTTTAGACTATTTAGGAGGCATCCTGTGATGTTATTGGAGCCCATTGAGGCTGTGTTCTTGACTTTAAAGAGTGCAGCCAGTATATGCTTTTCCAGTTATAATTGGAGGGGTTATGTTTGTGGGAATTTTGGGGGAATGGTCGGGGGTGAGAGGGGGATAAAGTAGAAACTGAATTTGTCTGTTAACGCTTTCTCTATATTGCCAGGCTTGGTGAATGTTTTACCAATAATCATCAGTTCGGCACATTGCTGAATGCTGTCCTTGAGGTTTCCAACATAACTGTAGAAGGCCTTATGGTTATCTTTCACCTGGGGGGGGGGGGCTATCTTAACCTCAGAGTTGGCCTTGCATTACCTAATTAGCCCTCTTAGTTGCCTATTTACTTTGAGGAGACAGTTTTTATCTTTATGGGAATTACCATTCCTGATGTTTGCTTTATTTTTTCCTTTTGTAGTATATCCTGTTTAATTTGGGATGCCACCAGTGTGATTTGTTTCTGGGGATAATTCTTGGATTACCTATGCTAGTTATAGCAGCCTCTATTCAGCCATTGACATGGTTGTACAGAGTTTCTAAGAGCAATTTAGCATAGGCTGCTGTGTTGTCAGGATTTGAAGGGGCATCAAATTTTGACACACCATCACTTAATAAAAGTTAAGTTTCCTTGGAAAAGTTCCTAACTTTTGCTGGTTTTAATGAGATTATGGAGTTGTTTTTTATTTCAAAGGAGACAGCTTTATGGTTGGACCTTATCAGAGAAGACTAGACATGGGGGGACAGCATTCTCCCATATTTGTGAGCAGAAGTTCCAGTATGCCTGGAGTGTGTGATTTAGAATATTGCTTATATAACAGACACAAATATATCATGCAAAAATAATGTCTAACTGTATGTAAGTATGATGGGGAAATAGTCTTGTTGGGAGGGTACAAAGATTACGTTTGCCGGGGGCCCCAGAATTGCCAGCATCAGCCCTAGCAAAATGGCACAGACCACATATTTTAATAAAGGGATACAATGGCAGATCTCTCTGTCAAATACAGTGCATACAAGCACACTGCCAGAACCACACTTGGCCTGCTCAGAACTCCGCTGTTAAAGATCATCCCCCAGAGGGAAGGCATCTGTTACAAGATCCTTTCATTGCAGCCTATTCCATGGATCACACATTCTCATGTTTGTTGAAAAGCAGCAGCTCTAGCAGACATACATTCTGATGAAAGAACAAAACAACACATCAGGTAATGTAACTTATTTTCTGTAAGATCTCATTACAGTCTAAATGAAGGTGATGTGATCAGACATTGACATTTTAAATTGCATCAGTTTCAAATGAATGCTTTAGGAGTTACTTATATGGTTAGGGATAGGTTTTGGAATCCCATGCAGCGAACTATTTTTGTCAAATCCTTTTCCTGTGTGGATGAAAGAAATAGAATTTGAATGTAGAATTCTGGGCTGGGTGGGATGATGGTGGTGGTGAGGGGTTGTGGAATCAACTTCTCGTGCAAGGGGATTTGTCCCCTGGACCCACTTACATACTCATCTCCAAAGCTGTGGCAGTGTGAGGTAAGGGGAATTCCCTCAATCACATCCACTGTATTTTTGAACAGCTTTAAATTTGCACACAGCATGTCAGTGTACAGATCTTCTTCTATTGTGGTGATCCACAGTCCTTGTCTGACCCAGGTTTCCCACTCTGTAGCAGGAATAGTTAGTGCTTCCTTTATGTATTCACTCCTCTGCAATGTTAGATATCAAAATAATGTCAGAGATAAATAATGTGACCACAGCAGCTGGCATGTCATGTGTCATAGTCTCCAACTTGCAATTATTCTTAGCACATTATGTGACCTTCAGGAAAAAACTTCTTGTAACCCAGATTACTATAACTGATTTTTCTTCTTGGATCTACTAGATCTGACCAGAATGATGGTACTTAAACAGAATGCATACTACTGACTGATGCTGTCTGAAATCTGCTGGGGTAATTTAGTAATGATTCAGCCTCTTCTGTGTGGAACTGGGGCTGTTGCATTGCACTACTCCACTTGACTACAAGAATATATATTTCAGAATTGCTAAACTGTAACTCCCACATCTTGTGTTCTCTTGTGTTCCCTGCATAAGTGTAGTACCTTATTCAGCAGTCATATTTACTACATACTGCACCATAGAACCTGTTTTGCATTCCAAACTAAATATAATGCATAGATATGCTATGATGCACTAGAATCATAGGATCATAGGAGGTTACTAGGCTAATGGCTCTGGAGCCCTTACAAGCCTAGCCAAAAGTTTATCCCCAGAAAAGAAACTTCAGTCAGCATCTGTCAACCCTGTCAATGAGGGACAGAGGTGGAACCCCTGGGACAAATTAGTGGTTTCCCATCCACTCAACAAGGTTGCGCTTGAAGAGCGTCAGTGAGGTATTCTGTTTGACATGTATGGGAAGTGTATTCCAGAGACATGACAACCTCTGGGAGACAAACCTGCCTCTCCAGCAGGTTTTGTTGATGTTGCATATTAGATTTAGGTCTTTGGAGTGGGTTATGCATGAGGAGTTAGACTTACGGATATGAAGCATCTCTAGTAAGACAGGGTCCAATATAGATCACCTCTGAGCAATCTGTATGATACAAATGCAAGAGTTGCATGCACTCAGAAAGATTCATAGAGAAAAAGACAAGTTTGTACATTCAGGAACAGTAACACAATCTTCATTTGAAGCTGCCTTACTTTGCAATCATATATGGGACACATTGTGCAAATCTTATGTATAGGACTACATATGCCCCGGGATTCAAGAAGCTCGGCGCAAGGACGGTTTTAGCCTTGTGCCGAGCATCCTCACTACAGATGGTGCAGCAGCGCTATATGAATATGTATGAGGGCACGCCGCCACAACCTCAACGTTCCCAGAAAAGGGGTGCGAGTGCAGGGGGTATGTACAAGTGCTCTACGGAGGCATAAACATGCCCCGACACTTGCAAAACCTACTATGCCTGCTAGTAGAGCCCGCCCCTAATAGTAAGTCAGTAATTCAGTGTCCGTGGATACTGAAATGTATGCTAAGCATACAAGAGTGTCCAGGAACAGTGAAATAAGCTCAAAATAGCAAACACACAAGGACGTAGTGGAATGTTGAGCCCTGTCCCTAGAACTTTCACAATTAGATTCCCTGTCCCTGTGTCCCTATTATACATTCGAATTGCTGCAATATCGAAGGTGTAAGCAAAGCGCAGTGTGTTTGCACGTCGCTGCCCTCCGCCGTGCATAGCTTACACATCATATTCATTCAAATAGAGAAAAATATGCAGTATCAATGTAAGTGTCAATAGTGTAGTGTTTAGAGCATCCGCCTAACAAACAGGCATTCACGGTTCGAGCCCAACAATAACACATATCATTTTCCATGTGAAATGAATGTCATTTTGCCATAAAACCAACATGAGTGTCACATGAGATATTTAACTTAAATGTCATTCAAGCAAAGTAGCACTGTCATAATGAATAAGGTACTAGTAAGCAGATGTAAGCACAAATAAGCAGCAGTAAACACATATAAGTACCAGTAAGCAAGTCTGAGTGCATTTGCGTGGGTCTAAGCAGTGCCCAGCATAGGAAATGTATATAAGTATATACAGATATACAATATATATACACACACACATATATATATGTATATATATATATATATATATATATATATATATATATATATATATATATATATATCTACATGTAGATATATATATATATATATATATATATCTACATGTATATATATATATATATATATATATATATATATATATATGTATATATATATATATATATATATATATATACATATATATATATATATATATATATATATATGTCTATATATATATATGAAGAAAGAACGACGTAACAATAAAGCATACAAAAGGAATGAGAAGGGAATCAACAATATTCCCAGTATTATATAGCGCTGTCAGCATATGTCATATCCAGCTGGGCAGGAGTGAGAAAAGCACTGCTACTCACACCACAGGCAGGATATTACCAGTGGGAGTAACATTGTTGATTTGCTAAGTCTACGTTACACACAGAGGGTAGTCTCTAGTGGGACTACCCAAAAATGGATAGACCATTTGGCCATCCGACCATTACACAAGCAAGAGCAGGTATGTTCAAGGACTAAATGGTGGGAGAGCCTGAGAATACATGGGTTGGGACAACATACGTGTAAGGCCCCTAACGCTCTGGAGAGGGCAATATGTGGAGGTGTGTCATGCTGTGATAACAAGTGGACAATGGATGGTATGCATGTATTTTGAACACAGGTGGGGTGGAGGATCTATGGGTATGAAATTATGGAGCCAGGCGTGCCAGGGTTGGATGGGCTGGTTCTAATTGGACTGCCCCGTGGAGGTCAGTGAGTTCATTATAAGTATATATGCATACACACATGCAGACATCAATATGTAGAAGTACATTCTCTGTAACACATTCATTCCATTTGCAGACATAAATAACATGAATGTGCCCTTACAAACCTCGACAGTAGATAGAATAATAGGTTGTACAGAAGAGGGATGGGGCGAAACTGCTAAAACGCAGAAGTGTGTACAATGTTCGAAGTCAGTGATGTGCTGAAAATAATCAAATGTGAGGACTTTCCCACACATGGAATCATTCCTGTGATCTGCCTGCTACGGCAACGCCAATTACTAAACCAGTCTATTTGTAAAAGAAATACGCTGAACGCATACATAATTAGGCTCTCATGTGTAACGTGTGTGCTACCACACAGTCATATGTATTAATGTATTGTAGTGTGATGTTAACGGGAGTAAGGATGTAATGAAGTATAGAGTCTAATCTTGACATAAACACATGTGTGTCCCATGTGGGACAACCCAAAAATTGCGAATAGTATTTTTTTGATCGCTCATGTCACCAATGTTTGTGGACTAAACATTTGGGAGTTCTGTGGATACGTGGTGTGAGTCAATGAATAGGATGGGACTATAGGAGTAGGGAATGGCCATTGTGTAGTGGTGTAAATACACCGCAAATCTGACTGGAGAATGGATGACTGCAGTGTTAGGGAGGCGTTGGGGTGTGTGTTTGGGGAACCAGGAGCCATGGGTATATGGGTATATATGCAAATGAAGTAGCACAGCAATAGTGTATTGGTTAGAGCAACCACCTAACGAACAGACATTCCTGTACCAAATCCCACTGTATTACATACCATTTACCATCGGTAATCTGTACATGAACATATTGTGACATCTGTCCTCTGTATAACTTGCAAAATATCGATTAAAAGTTAACTGGAGTGAAGTGTCAGTGTCATAATGAATAAGGCACTAGTAAGCAGGTCAAGCATATATAAACACCAGTAAGCATGTGTAAATGCGTTTGCGCGGGGTATGTATTTCTTTACACACACACACACACACACACACATATATAAATATATATTTTATATATATATATATATATATATATATATATATATATATATATATATATATATATATATATATATATATATATATATATATATATATATATATATATATATGTGTGTGTGTGTGTGTGTGTGTGTGTGTGTGTATGTGTGTGTGTTGATATATACAGATATACAGCTATGATAGGAAACAGCACACAAGAATTACATATGTTCACAGGCTATGCCATTGGAATTGAGGAGCCCAAGCAAGAAACATGAAACATGTAGCATGACCTTCCACCCCCCCAGCCGGACACGGGAAACATACACACAAACAATGTAAAGAGTCCACTGCTCCCCAGACCACAGGCAGGATACAACCGGCAGGGTACACAGTGCACCTGTGAATTCTAAGTTTGGAACACCGACAGGAGCATCCCTAGCGGGACACCCCAAAAATTGGCAAAACCAAAACAAGGTGATAGACCGACCATTCTGGCTGGGGTGTATACATACCTGGAATACAAGGGTGGGAAACCCTGATGACCCATGGGCCAAGACAATTGCATGAAATGGGTCCTGTGAAGTATAGAGTGGGCAGCGTGTAGTGGTGTGTCCAGAACAGACCAGGACCCAGAGTAAAGATGGGTGCTGTTGAGGAGGTGCGGGTGGGGGAACTATGGGTAGCTACTTATGGGTTTAGGTGTGCAGGTGTTGGCTGATGTGGGCCTATATGGACAGCCCTAGGGATGTAAGCCAATGTGTTCATTGGGCAGAGGCGTCGCCCAACAAGCAGCCACACATACTATGAGTCCCACTGCAGAAAAGTGTAATCTATATGGCAAGGAACAGAATAACCAGATGTAGATGTATATATGTAGAGGTATGTGTGTGTATATCTACCCATAGTAACATAGAGATAAGCCTCTCCCTCACCGTAGTGCAAATGTATACATACAGAGACAGAATACGGATACATACCCACATATAAATATATACATATGCATACACCTATAGACCCACATGTTGTGAGATATATATATATATATATATATATATATATATATATATATATATATATATATATATATATATATACAGCAAAATATAAATATACATGTATGCATACATATACAGATATATCTGTATATAGTAATGTAAATATATATATATATATATATATATATATATATATATATATATATATATATATATATATATATGTGCCTGTAAATATACACATGTATATAGCTAGGATATGATACAGCAGTTACGAGTAACATATGTTCACAGGCCGTGCATATGGGGGTGAGGGGTCCAATAAACAAACGTGTAACACATAGCATCAACTCCCCCTACCCCCCCAGCTTGGCCGGTGGACATACAGACACACAATAAAGGTAAACACACCATTACTTCCCAGACCAGACGTCCCTGATTTTGATTCAGTTTCTAACTCTGTCCCACTTAAACCCTCTTAAAACTAGTGACATTTGGAGGAAAGGTGGTGAATTACACGTAATGAATAATGGCAACAATTAAGAGTCATGCACATCATTTACCTCAAAAAATGTGTATGAATTCATATGCTCTGACTCTGTCAATGTGTCAGGTTAATAGCAACAATAATTTAAATGTGTCCCTGATGTTGTTATGCCGTGTCCCTGATTCAGTTTGTATTTTTCCCCAATCGTATGAGAGGTCTGATAGGGACAGAAAGCACATATTCCACTGACAACCTTAGAAAGATGATAGAATATTAGGTATGCAGTGGCATGACCCGACTGAAGGATGTGGGTTCCAAAACCTAATTACTTGTTTGTATTGAAGAGTCTCAGTTCCCATGTATTAGCCAGACGGGTGCAGATTGTAAGAAGAACACACCAATAATATGAATCAAACTCTGGACAGTCTGTAGATTCAGTACAGTTGAATGGCATGCCGTCGCCTAATGAGCAGCCATTCCCAATACTGTAGGCATGTAATCCAATGTAATAGGCATCACAAGATAATATCGTAGTCTTCACTCCAACCCAGGGGTGTGAGTGTCAGATGCAAACACCAAATACAGTGCATTTGCAAGTGCGGGAGCAAGCGGGTGTAAGTCTGTCTGGCTGCCAGTTTGCGAGTATTGCACTAATAAAGTAATGTAGAGGCTGACTGAGTGTAAGAAACTGTAACCAGAGGTTAGCATCACTTAGGTTCATCGGTAGATACTAGGCTATCTGCCCTAGGGCATTTATAAGCCTAGCCAGAGTGCATTTGGCTTCCGCCTCCCTATTAGATTAGCCTACTGTGCCTCTGTAAAGCAGGTCACAGAAGGTACCCTTTTAAGATTAGTTTACTGTGCCTCTGTCTAGCAGGGACACAGAAGAGATCCCAGGGGTGAATTTGCGATTTCCCATCCACGCGTCCAGATTTCGCTTGAAGAGGGTCAGCGAGGGGCTATGTCTAACATGAATTGGGATTCTATTCCAGAGTGAGGGGAGCCTCTGGGAAATGAATCTGTCCCTCCAGCATGTCCTATTTGTTTTTGTGCTGAGGATTAAGTCCCTGGAGTGTGTAGCTCTAAGGGACTTGGATTTTTTGAGGTGGAGCATCTCCATTAATTCTGGATTTGACATGGCTTTGTACGTCAGGCATATACCGCCTCTGAGTAGGCAGTAAGCAACTGAGTAGAGCTGGAGTTTCTTTAGTCGAGCTGCATAGGACATCTGTTTGTAGCCCATGATCCTCTTGGTGAGGTACTTTTGGGGTCTATCCAGTTGCTGCAGGTGTCGGGTAAGGTACATCCCAAAAGGGGCATTGTATTCAATTATGGGCCTGATGAGTGACGAGTAGAGGGGCACAATGACCTCTCTTGATCTAGATGCGAACCCTTTTGTGATAAGGTGGGCTATAAAGAAGGTCTTTCTAACCACTTTGGCAACGTGATTATCAAAGGAGAGAATACTATCTACGTTGGTCCCCAAATCTCTAATTACTTCTTCCGTACTTAATGGATTACCACCTATGTGGTAATTTGTGGGCACCTTGTTTTTCCCAAAGGGGATGATTATGCACTTTTTAGCATTTAGCTTGAGGCCGTGGCTCTGGCACCAAGCATCCATCTCTGTGAGACCCTTTTAGAGGATGCTTGTGTCAGCTGGAGATTCGATTATGGCTCCCAGTTTGCAGTCATCTGCAAACTTTGTCAGCCATAATCCCCCCGTGTTAGCCTGAACCTCAGAGAAGTATATACCGAACAAGAGAGGTCCCAGGACTGAGCCCTGTAGGATGCCACTTGTAACTGGTTTGGATTTGGACATGGCACCTGTGATTCTGACCATGTGAGTTCTATCTCTGAGCCAGTTTGCAACCCATCTTGTGATATAGGGGTTGATATTTAAGCTGGTAAGCTTATTTATGATGCCCGAGTGGGGTATTGTGTCGAAAGCTTTTGCAAGGTCCAGGTAGGCTGTGTGGACTACCTTGCCCTCATCTATGGCTTTGGTAACTGTTTCAAAGAAATCAACTAGGTTTAAGAGGCAAGATCTGCCCGTAACAAAGCCAAATTGGGTAGGGTCCAGTGTCTGGAGGCTCCCAATGTCTTTGTTTACGAGTTCCATGATAATACGCTCCATAGCTTTACAGACCAGACTAGTCAGACTTATGGGGCGATAGTTCCCGGGGTCTGTTGTGGCACCACCTTTGTGGAGTGGGACCACTGTAGCTGTACGCCATTCTTTGGGTACATATCCTGTAGTAAGGCTAAGTTTGAACAGTGACTTAATGTGAGGGTTCAGTTCTATTTGGAGATCATGTGAAACACAGCCTGGGACACCGTCCAGTCCCATAGATGCTGTGCTTTTTTCTTTGGAGAGGGAAGCTTTCACCTGTGCATCTGTGATGTCAGAGAGGTTACATTCAGTTGGGATAGGCATTTGCTCCTTTGGGGGGGGGAGAAGTTTGCACTGAATCTGTCTGCCAGGATGTTGGCTATGTCTGTAGGTTCGGTATATTTTGTACCGTTATGCAACAATTCAGAGCATATCTGGGAGTTTCCACCCATATTCCTGACATAACTAAAGAAGGCCTTGTGATTATCTTTAGTGTCTAGGGCAATTTTTCTTTTGAAACTGGCCTTTGATGATTTTATGAGGGATCGAAGTTTCTTGCTAATACTGATCAGAGATGTCTTTCCTTTTGGGGATTTTGCTCTGTCATGTAGTAGCTTCCTCCTTCTGTTGTATAGCTTATTTATGGCCAGGGTCCACCTGACCGGTCTCCTGTTTTTGGAGGAGTGAGCCTTGGTTTTATTTGGGATAGCACGATCCATGCATTCCTGCAGGTGCTCATAGAATGCATTTGTAAAGGATTCTGTGGATTGGGCTGTATTATCCTCTGGCCTGGGGGCTTTGAAGGATTCCACCTCAGTCTTGAGAAGTGCAAAGTTGGCTTTTGAGAAATTCTTTACAGTGATTTATTTGGCTCGGGCTGGGGACAGGATATGGATGTCCAGGGAAATTTGTTTATGGTCTGATCTTACCAATGAGGGGTTTACCTCTGGTGTGGAACATAGAGTCCCCATGTTGGTGATGACCAGGTCTAATATGTTGTTCCCTCTTGTGGGAGTGGTGACCAGTTGTTCCATTGCATTAGAGTTTATAAATTCAAGGAACCGTTGGGCGAGGGTGTTTGGGCTTGAGTAGTTTTCCCAATCAATGTTTGGGTAGTTGAAGTCACCCAGTAACATAGTGTTTGGAGAGACCTTCATATTCTCCAGTGTTCTCAGGAATGCCAAGTGGGGTTCCTGCAATAGGGAGGGTGTTCTGTAGCAGGCTACAAACTGAAAGGCAGTTTTGCCTGCTGTTAGTTGCACATGGATGGTTTCCGATGCTTCATGCAGTGCCACTAACCTGGAGGTGTAGGTATCTTTGATGAATATAGATACTCCCCCTCCTTTTGTGCTTCAGTTCGAGTTTTGGGGCCAAAACGCATGGTATGAATTATAACCTGGTAGTGCTGGGGTGCTCTCAGGAGCCTTGAACCAGGTTTCTTTTACTGCACAGACATTGATTTTCTCCATACTGAGGAGAACCTCGAGTGCGTGCATCTTGAGGTTTAGACTTCTGGCATTGAGTAGCATTACCTTTAGTTGTTTTATCCTTGGGCTGTCTATGGAGGTGGGTTTGTCCTTTGAGCCTTGCCTAAAAAAGGCACTATGGGGGTGGCAAGAGCCTTGGCCAGTATACGAAAACCTAAGGGTGACAGGTGCAAGCGGTCCCTAGCGAAGCAACGTGGCTTGACGAGCATGTCATCCCAGGCTGACAGACACTGGATCCCCTTTGAATGACACCAATACTTTATCCAATTGTTGAAACTGATCATTTTGCCTTTATACTGTGGCATCATTCTTGGTGAGGGCAAGAAGCTACTCAAGGTCAGGGTCATACCGGCCTGGGCTACATGGTCAGATAGCTCCTCTATGTCTCTTTTCATGTAGTCCAGGGAGGTACTTCTCAGGTCATTCACACCAGCATGGACAATGATGGAGTCATACTTGACTTGCTTTGGAGTGACCTGAGTGCTTGCGTTATGTGGCGGATCTTGGCACCCGACAGGCAGCTTACAGTGACAGGAACACGCAAACCAACGCACACCTGCTCACAACTGCTTTAATGTGCCTTAATCACTCCATATCCAGTGGCCTTGTTCTACCCTGAAACAAAATAAATGGCCTCTGCAAGGCTCGAAACCAGGACCCTGCACACACAGCTATTGTGTTTTACCAATAAGTCATGGCAGATATACAGATGTCAGACCTTATCACAAACATATCATGCAGTGCAGTCATTCAACAATATAAGAAATGTATTCCATCATGTAGATGTATGTGTGAGTGTTTATGTCCAGCATATAGATACATACATATATAGAGATATATCAGGAACATCCCATCTGACAACAAAGCATTACAAATGAATGAAACCGGAAACACAAGCGACGCCTGTATTATGTAGTGGTGCTGTCCTATGTAATATCAAGACTCCCTCAGACAGACATGTGTCATTCATACACGCAAACATTTGTACATTGGCAGTATAAATCACTCTGTGCATGTTATTTACATTAACACAACAGTTCCTGTCCAATCATCAAGTGAGAACAGTACTCTTGCAAGGTGCTGTGTGCGACATCATCATCATGATAAAGGTAAATGGGGTAACCATAAAGGGACCGGTAGTGTTGTGTGTACAATGGGGTCATTTGCATCATGTTTACCTGGAAAATTTAGCAGTCATGTACATACTAGGTTTGTGCACCTGAGGGACAGGAGTGAGAACAACTGGAGTATGTTGTGATGCATATTAAAGGGGTTACATGTGTCCAGTGGACACGTGTGTGAAATAGACAGCTATGTATGGGGCAAATGTTGTTCTAGGAACTGATTGGCCTTATGTTTCTGTAGGGTGAGTGTGGGATGTGGGGGAAGCAGAGTAGGTATGCCTGTGGTGGATAGGTAGGGTAGGATGACAGACAAGACATACAGGGTCGGTATATGACACATGTGGGGAGATACACCTCGGACAGGGAGGGTTGTTTGGCATTCACAAGCCCATGAACCCCCAGATGGAAACAGTGGGATGGAGGTCCCAGCCATGGGCAGCTACCACTGCACCAAAACAGCTGCAAAGGTGGCAGTGCTGGGGGCTGTCTAGGAGGGGCAGCCTCACCCTGTAAATGTGATACTCTGCCCTTGAGCTGGTGCATCTGGCCTCAAAACCCCTTATTGAGCCCCCTACGCACAACATCAGGGACTGTACGACAGCGGGTATGTTCCTGTCTGGTAACACTAAATAAAGTCCCCCTGCACGAGAGCTATTGCACGGCTCAAAAAACTGGAAACATACAAAAAACAACAAGAGCCAGCAATTAGTGACTTAAAAGATTTGTATTCAAAGATACATAACAGCAAAAAAGACAAACCGGTTTCGGCTGGAAAAATAACACAGCCTTCCTCAGTGTATAAATTTCATTCAAAATACATGCTGTTTAAATACTAGAAGAACAAGACCCATTGGTTGAATACTCATAAATATTCATTTAATCCTGGGGAAAATAAACTACAAAGCTTTATGATCCACTTTTTTTCTTTACAATTCAATATATTATGCCACCCAGTTTTATTAATACAATTGCCATGTACCATATCTACAATAATAAACATAAATTGGGCTGTGGGATGAACTAGCTGATGTTTGTATAAAGCATTAGTCAACTTTTTATGTTTAATGTTGCTGATATGTTCAGAAGTCCGTGATCTAATAGGACGAGTATTAATATAATAGGACCGGTTTGTCTTTTTTGCTGTTATGTATCTTTGAATACAAATCTTTTAAGTCACTAATTGCTGGCTCTTGTTGTTTTTTGTATGTTCCTGTCTGGACCTGCTCCCAGGAGAGACAAGTCCCATCCTCAGTGGTGGTACCACCAGAAGGTGGTGCATAGCCAATAGAGATGAAGGTCCAAGGCTGGGCCCCAGCTCGGTGCCATGGCCAGCTGAAGTAGGACAGGAGGTTCTGCTGGGACCTCTAAACCCATGCAGCCTATGGTGTTGCAGTTTAAACACAGATATGGCTTGGTAATTGACAACAGCATTCAGGATTACTTACAACAGCATACATAGATATGACCATCAACCCAACACAACAGATGGTATACATTTGCAGAGGGAGCACAACACATGCATATATACTGCATGACATCTGCACAAAGTGTAGAAGACTTGTGACTGCAGCTATGAACAGTGGCCCATTATTGGCATGTGACTGAGAATCCCAGACAGTTTCTGTCATACCACTGTTTCATGTGACATATGTCCAGTCAGGGATGCGATGGCAGTAACACATCACTATCACCATGTACTGGCTGCAATCCTCACAATATGCTCCTGCTGTTCACAGATGTGTGTTCAGTGAGTAACACAGGAAACAAATGGTTCCACACACTGACCAGTTCACAGATGGCCCTACAGATGGGGGTCCCTCATGAACAGAGTACTGTCTTGTCAGTTTTAAAACATGCAGAATAGCCATTACCACACACAACTTGTTAAACAGGCAGTAATCTCAATGAAGCATAGCTATACTTACATGCTGTAGTCATGCCTGGCACATCACCATCCTATCTTTAGGCTATTTCCCACTTTGTATATTATTTGAGGAACATCCAGATATCATCTGTGATGCCGTTTCCAAACACCAGATCCAAGTACCACTCACAGCGACTGTCATGAGCAAACACCAACATGATGTTCCTAGATATTGTACTGTGTTTTTCATGCAAATGGCTATGGGAACATCATCACAGCTGTTCCACATGCAATCAGCTAGAGGAGGACTGCAATAAGTGCAGAGGCCATTACCTGATCATGACCATCACTTACAATACACAAGCTGCTGCTGAGCAGGTGTACATCTCCACATCCACCAGAGAGTGTGTGGGAGGGACAGACAGAGGCAAAGTACATCAGAGAAAGGCTTGGAGACTAAAACCTAAGCATCGTCTGTCACACACCTACCAGTACAAGGGTCAAACCTCTGACTGACTTGTCATTACTATTACAAGTGCATGCAGTTACTCCATGTGCCACAAAGCTGACATGTTGGTGTGCTGTAAGAACATATATGTGTGTTGGTGAACAACATCTGCAACAGAGATATAGTAGACATACATTAGGTGTAGCACACATAGCTGTCCACATGAACAGATGTCATTGTCAACACAACCACACTCTCTAATGGACTCACATTGACACCCTTTGCCAGGCCCACAAATACACTCCCTAACTACTTAGTTTGCCACACTGCAGTAATGCACAGGTACTACATGCACCACAGGGGATATCCAGAGGTTCTATGGGCTAGGGCATGTGAACGTGTTTGACATCTGTTGGTATGCCAATGGGAGTTATACTGTGGTTGGGAGCATCATACCCCACATACAGACACAAGGTGCCAGTACTGACATGCATGTGTGCATTGCTTCATGGGTGTGCAGTGGTTGGCTGTGCAAGATGGCTGTACAAAGCTGGGTGAGGGGTAATTCTTGGCATCACGCCACCCGATAATGGTGTGCAGTGTGGCACAGGGGTGTAGTGTCTGCAATGTCCCACACAGATGGGTATTGTATGAACTGCCCTGACATCCTGGTTACCATTGTGTATGGCCATAGCTTTGCAATTCATGCCATGTCTGTGTTTGATAGTCCTTGGCATGGACATTGCCTGGGATGTGTATGTCCCACAATAATGTACAGTGACATGTACAGGTGTACCTGGTTTGGCTGGCACATGCTGTGTACACAGACTGTTATCCTCAGATATGCCAATACTGGCCTGGTGTGGCAGAACCTGCTTATAGTCAGCAGGTTGAACCTGCACCTGCACTGATAGCATGATACAGGTATTCCCTGGTGTCAGTGGCATCGGGCCATACAGGGCACATATGTAAGGCATTGTATGGCCTCTGTAGATCACATTTGATGGCACCACATATGTTGCAGGCGTCCAGTGGGGAACATAGTGAAGGCACATTGTCCGCAATTATGTGCCTATTGTATTGCTGTACAGGGAGCCATGTCCTCTGCAGCCCACTGCAATCACACTATGCCTACTATCTGTCATCAATGTGCAGGGTACTAGCAACATAGCGGGATATTCTAGGCAAGTGTGTTTGCGTATGACACATGGGTTCAGGACGTATTCAGGGTACTAGTAGGGTTGCATACTTTGTTCACCAGGCCTTTTGCCAGATGCAGGGGTATGGCTTGCCAACACAGTCCCATGGCTGACTGACACCTGTACTCCTCGTGAGGTGGACATTGTGACATAAGATGGACACCATATAGGAAAACTACAAAATCTGCTCTCCAACATGTCCAGTGGTTAGACACTCACAGCCACCACCACACTGGCTCTGACAGTCAAACACACCCACACACCTGCCATGTCCTGGAATAGGACCCCTACCTAACTAGTGTATCACACTACAGTAATATGCAGTTACAGCATGCGCTATGGCGAATACGGGGTTACAGCAGTCCTAGATGTGCATTCCTAGGTGGGTGGCATCAGCAGGATTGCCAAAGGTGGTCATGTGAATTGTTCAGAGTGTGCATACTCTAAAATGCATTGTTCCTGTCTCAGGCAGACAGAGACACACACATGCACACACACACACACACACACACACACACACACACACAGTTGGTCTCTCTTGGAATAGAACCTCTACCCAAATAGTTTATCACACTACAGCAATACGCAGTTACAGCACGCGCTATGGAAAATAATGCATTACACCAGTCCTAGAGGTGTATTCCTAGGTGGGTGACATCAGCAGGGTTGCCAAAGGTGGTCATGTGAATTGTACAGAGTGTGCATACTCTAAAAAGCATTGTTCTTGTCCCAGGCAGACAGAAACACACACACACAGTTGGTTTCTCTTGGAATAGAATCCCTACCTAACTAGTTTATCCCACTGCAGCAATACGCAGTTACAGCATTTGCTATGGAGAATACTGGGTTACAGCAGTCCTAGAGGTGTATTCCTAGGTGGGTGACATCAGCATGATTGCCAAAGGTGGTCATGTGAATTGTACAGAGTGTGCATACTCTAAAAAGCATTGTTTGCATCTCAGGCAGACACACACACACACACACACACACACACACACACACACACACACACACACACACACACACAGTTGGCCTCCCTTGGAATGGAACCCCTACCTAACTAGTTTATCCCACTACATCAATACGCAGTTACAGCATGCATTACAGAAAATACTGGGTTACAGTAGTCCTAGAGGTGTATTTCTAGGTGGGTGACATCAGCAGGATTGCCAAAGGTGGTCATGTGGGTTGTAAAGAGTGTGCATACTCTAAAAGCATCGTTTCTTTCACAGGCAGGCAGGCAGACACTTACAGACACACAGTTGACCTGTCTGGGATTAGAACACCTACCAAACTAGATTAACACACTACAGCATTATGCAGTTACAGCATGCATCATGGAGATTACTGGGTTACAGCAGTCCCAGAGGTGTATTCATAAGTGGGTGACATCAGCAGGATTGCCAAAGAAGGGCATTCCAAGTGTACTGTGGGTTGTACATGTCTGTTACCTGCAAGTACCAGCTGCTTACTGTCATGAAAACACATTTATACCTGCTTACAACTGGCTTATGCAGTCCAAATTGATAGTATCAACAAGGCTTGCAGGTCTTGAACCCTGGATCATGCACACTGAGGTCACTGGACATACCACTAAGCCATCTGGGTTGTATACATGTTGCATGGAGTCTATAATGAACATCCTACTACAGGTATTCCACAGTACTGAAAACAAATTGTACAGTTCCTTTGTGTACATAGGTACAGTACCCTTAAATGTACTGTACTCTGTGAAACAACAAAGACAAGTCTACATCTGTACAATTGTCATAACTATATATATATATATATATATATATATATATATATATATATATATATATATAGGCACCTATGGGATGTGTACATGTATATATATATAAATATATATATATATATATATAAATATATATATATATATATATATATATATATATATATAGTTCCCTATCAGAAGCCTAAAACACTATAAGCCTGAAAATCAAAATCCTGAAACCAAAAGCCTGAAAATTCAAAATCCCGAAAACCCAAAATCCTGAAACTCAAAATCCTGAAATCATAAGCAGTTCACCAGAGAAGGGATGGTTGTTGTGTATGTGGAGTTTGGGATGGGGAATGATGGCTAATGTAATCTACCCTGGGACTGTGGATTTAAGGTGGGGGAATGATGGGTATGGACCTACACCCCGGCAACCACTTCTGTGTCACTGCTCGACAGTGGCACAGGAAAATAGCATACCCAACTGTAGTCGTGATTGACTGTGTATTCTTTTCCATTCCTAACTATGTAATACTTTGTAGACACCGGTCACCACAGATGGCTACCATGGTGTGTTAAAAGACATTACACATGTGTATGCCTGGCTACAGGGTAGTCACACACACAAACATGCACACACATGCCAGTATTGTGCATACACATCTTGCCTATGTAAAGGTAACTAGTACAGTGGTATGCAGTTGGGGTATGTGCCACAGAACACATACAATTACACTTACTGATTCCATGTCTGAGTTGGGTGACATCACAGGACTAATTACTTGCAGTGGGGAGGGGGGAAGAGAGAGGTTTAGTGGTTGACAAGGATAAAGGCCGGTGCAAAAGGAGGTATCACTTAGGAATGCAGCAAAACCTGCTGCCATGACAGGATGCCGACAGAAATGCACACACAGCCACACTCAGCCATTTGCTGACACACACACTCAGACTTTTGCTGAGACTCACACACAAACACACGCACACAGTTACCAGTGGTGGGATCAGAACTTCTGCCTATCTAAAGTTCACTATTACTGTACTACGCAGTCATGAGATGTGCCACAGAGATTACACATTCCAAGGCAATCAGACTGCCCTTCTACAATTGAGGACAACAACAGGGAGACTGACAGTCATGAAGTACATAGCTGTAGACCTGTGTGTTTAAAGTAGGTGTCCACTATAACCTGAATGCACAAACAAGACACATCATCTGCAGGTAGGCCTGAGAGGTAGAATTGTAGCACAACAGGAACCTGAACTGGAGTATGGCCATCTGCGGAATGGACAACTACTATCACTATACAGGGTTACAGTGGGCATGCTCATACACTTAGTAGCACAGGGCCGTTTGGGATGCACTATGACTACAACTACACAAGGTTATACTGGGCATGCTCATACACTTAGTAACAAAGGGCTTGTTGGATGCACTGACTCAAATTACACAAGGTGACAGTGGGTACATTCATGCACTTAACAGCACATGGCTGTTTGGGATGCACTCCAATTCTAACCACTGAAGGCCACAGTGTGCATGCTCAAACACGTACATGTTCAGAACACATTGTAATGGACTCCTATTGTAAACACACAGCTTTACAGCTAGGTACATCTTACCTGTCAGTATATATGCATATTATACTGGTTTACTACCTGATATCTGTATGTGGCCTGTAAATGATATATCTGTGTCTCTGCTGTGTGATACCATGCATACATGTACATGAAGTACTGACATATATATATATATATATATATATATATATATATATATATATATATATATATATATGTTACGTGACAGACAATAGGTTACCTGGGTCGCACAGGTGGATGCTACCTCCAGCATGTGTCACACACCTTGCTGTCCTGAGAGGCATACATTGATAGCAGGTTGTGAACAGTGGCATTATATGTGGAACAGTGGCATGTGCAAGCATAATGTGTGAGCCATCTTGTGTAATAGTACTGAGGTGCAAGTGACAAGATGACCTCTCCCGGCTGTGGTAGTAGTTGTCATTATTAGCAGGACTGCTACCCTAAGTATATCTCACATTGGTCATATATACAAATTCTGCCGCTATCCGTCACCTTACATGGGGCATTTGCTACCAAGCACATTAATGCCATGCACAGTGATGTCATGGTACGGGTGGCAACTGCTAGACCAAAACAATGAGCCAATGTCCTGCTGTTATTATGAGGTTGTCCAGTGTCTGTCATTCCGGACTGTCATGACTGAATGATGAGCCTTTAATACAGAGCAAATGCATCCATATTACGTGTGTGTGTAGATAATACCTAGGTAGCATTTACCCATATAGCCGCATTCCAAGGCAAATGTCCTACACACAGAAGTAACACCCTGACACCTACATGACAATTGCATTGGATGCCTATGCTAACCCATGCTAGATGTGTGGCTTTAGTAATCCATTAGCTCAATGCTGAACCTACAATGGGGAATACCAACATCTGTGCAGTGAGAAACACCTGGCTGAAGGCTCTGTAGTGCACAATTGCACTACCACCGTATAACTCAGATCCAGACATGTGGGCCATAACAGTGGTATGGACCATACCAAGTGGTGGTGTACACTTATTCATAAATCCTTACTCACATGTAACGACCACTACTCCAACATAACGCATCACAGATGAGTCAGGTACAGGTGACAGTGGCAAATGCTGCATTCTAGGTTGTATCCACATATACATCCACCACCTTGGTCCCAGACTACCAACACACATCCATATGTGGTATGACATAGTATGGTAGACCACCAGATAACCCTCAATTGGTGGACTGTACCTAATCTTACATCAACTGTGCAATGTACCCATGTACAGACAGAGCTGCATAATGTGTTATGCAATGCAATAATACCACTGTTTGTAACCTGCTCAGTTGTACACATACTAGGGTCGCTCGGATCTTGTCAGCATTAACACGGTCGACTGTTGCTGTACACCAGTAACCAACACCCTCATGGTTGTAATTGACCTAACCATACCTGTCCTGGATATGTACATCCCACACTCATACAACATATATTACCAGTTGTACACATAACAGTGTCCCTCGGATGTTGTCAGCATTAACACGGTTGACTGTTGCTGTACAGCAGTAACCAACACCCTCATGGTTGGATATGACCTAACCGTACCTGCCCTGGATATGTACATCCCACACTCATACAACATATATTACATTACCATAGCTTTTGTTTACCTTTCTACATACAGGTGGCTACAGTCATTACACACATGCACATGGCAGATAGCATGCTAACAGTACATAAGGTTCGGTATCTATGTTGACAGAGGTAATGTCCCCTCTCTACTGGTCACCCATGACACCTATCATATCATACAACACTCCATGTAGCATGCATGTCTTTAGACATGCCCACCTAATGCAATGCCTACAAACATACCTAAATAGGAACATAGGACCTACAGAAGGCCTGTATTGACAGACGCAGGGAAATCCAGCTTTGCACTGTATGTTCCTGAGTAGTCACAGGTGATATGTTTATGACATGTACAGCCATATGTGGCCACAGCTCCTACATATACCCCATGTCAACAATTGCAAGCCATGCATGCTGTGTGTTGTCTGGACATTAGCCTTAGTACCACATTAGCCAGTACATGCTGGGGTGAGATGTTTACAAGCCACAGATGCTCGGCTATGTTTCACACATGGCATGGGGAAGATGTGGAATGTATCCTCTTGACCTGCTAGTGCACGTACTGATGTAGACCGCATATGTGTACATGTATTGCTGTTTGTATAGATTCCATGTGTGCAGTGTTTGATGTCTGAAGGTGACTGTTGTCTTAGTACATCATGCTGTTGCAATACAGCCTAAACATTGCCAACTGTATATGGTGATATGCTCTAAGTACAGTAAGCCGTACATGAGGGATGGATGGAAGTTTGGACGTGACTACTAAATGGTGGGGCTTCTTTGCAGATGAATTTTTACTGAGGACAGCTCACTGGTGTGTTACAACCAGTCCTACAATAACCTGTGTACCTGCTAAGGTCAGGTTTTGTTAATTGAAGTGGAAGACAGAGAATGTAGAATGCTGTAAGGGTGACACTGAAGGCAATCCCCATGATACCTTTAACAGTAATAACACTCATGTGCATATATTGTGCATATATCAGCACAGTTGTCATAGGAAAGAGTCAGTAAGCATTGCACTGGATGTGATAGTGCTGTACTGCTATAGTACCTATCATGAGATAGCCATGTGTTTGATTCACAGTACTGGCACATGTGGGTGTGTGTCCATATATGTCACTTATGGTTGGGAATACATCCCACATGTTATCACTCTCCTGAAGACTGTTGGTGACACCATTACAGAGTGAAGTGTAGAAAGAAAGCCATAGGCAGGTGGTTAAACCACACACATGTAAAGTGTCTGTATGTGTGTGACATAGGTGTTAATCTTTGTGAATGCCAGTGTGTGTGTGTGTGTGTGTGTGTGTGTGTGTGTGTGTGTGTGTGTGTGTGTGTGTGTGTGTGTGTGTGTGTGTGTGTGTGTGTGTGTGGCTGTCCATGTGTATGGCTGTCTGGTTCCTGGAGTGAAGCTGTATGTTACTATAGTGGAATGTTAATGCCCCCTCCCCCCATCCACTCAAAGCAGTGTAGCATCCCTGTTGATAACATCAATCATAGACGGGCATACTAACCACCTGTTAACATGTATGCCCTGGGGTGTGACCTGTTGTTACATAGCCTACTGATGGACCCCCCCTCCCCACATACACTCACTGCACTGTAGTATCCCTGTCAATGTCCTCAATCTCAGGCCATTCTAACTACCTGTACATGTATAATCTCTGTGGCGCATCTTGTAATTACGTAGTACTATAATGATGATATGCACATAGGCAAAGGTTGACATCTGAACACTGGCAACTGTGTGTGTGTGTCAGAGTGTGTGTTACTGTGTCTGGAATGTCTGAGTGTGTGCGTGTGTCTGTGATTGCATGCTGTCATGGCAGTGGATATTACTGTTTCCCAATGAGATGCCACTATTTCCACTGGCCTTTACCCTTGTCATCCATCATACCACACTTTTACCCACTCCGCGCACCAGGTAACTATACCTGTGATGTCACCCACTATGGATGCAACAGCTCTGAACACAGTAGCTTACTACACAGCTATCATGCTCTTGGATCATTAGACAAGTAAACATAATTGAAACATGGGAGAATATAATTGTGATGTGGAAGCTACAAAGTGCATGCAGGTATTGTCATACTGACCTGTGGGTAGTCAAAATGTACATATGGGACTCCCGCATACACCAACATCCCCCAGCACATGCAGCTACACCTGAAAGAGAAAGGCAGAACATTAGAATCAACATGCTGTTAGTGTTGTTACACATGATACCTGCTGTCAAATGTACAAAATGCATTCTAAAACTGGAATACATGTTAGTCTGCTGCCTGTCAACACTGCTCAACAATATTAATCTACAATTGTCTACCTAGCATGTTCACCCTGTGCATCGGACCATATGAACATGTCCCTGCACTGATGGTGTGGATGACATGGATGCTGCACTGGCACCATCATATGCACAGGGTGATAATGTTTGCCAGAGGCCTAGGCTGTCCCATTAGATGACATTATATGGGTGTGTTAGGGCCTGTGATATCATTGGACATGTGTGGATGTTATGCATGTGTGTGTTGAGGTGCCCTACATTTGTTTCCAGTGAGTGTGTATGCATGCACACAGGTCTGGCATGAGGCTGGCCTACACAGGGGTAATACTGACAGCTGCAGACTGTACAAGACAGGTGTCACCATTCACAGTGTCCGGCCATGGCCACATGACCTGCACCTGCCAGAGGTTGCACAGGCACTACCAGGCAGAGGTCCAGATTGGGTACCATCTGATGACACATGTCCACTGGAATTATGTCCCTGTTGGGACCATCCAGGACCATGTGCAAGTGGCCTGCGACATCCTGGTGTGGACTGCACAGCACCAGCAGCACTGCTGCTGCTACCGCCACTATGGGAGGGGGCATGTGTAGTAGCATGTTCATGTAGACCTTCAACAGGTGATGTAGCTGGCCTACGTCCACATGCCCGACGACTCACTCCCACCAGATATTCCAGCACAGGCATTCCACGCTTGAGGATTGACATGCTACGGTCAAGGACTCCCACCATGTCACCCAATCGTCTATCCAAAACATCTGCAAGATGATGGTGAGCATTTGCAAGTGCCTGTATGTTGTCTGTTAATGAACAGACAGCAGCCCTTTGAAGCCTCAGACTGTCTCTGTTGTGCCATTCAGCACATGCCTGTGCCTCCATTACAGCCCAAAACATGTGTCTGGTGACTTCAGCTGATGTGCTTGGTCCCGCAGGGGCATGTTGGCCAGTGGTCCTCTTATGAGCAGCACTGGGCACATGCCTGTGTGGGACATCACCAGTCTGTTGACTGGGAGCATGGTGTGCATGCACACCTTCCATAGTCACCACACTCCCCTATTCCATGCTACCACCCACCAACTGTCCTTCCTCTATGGCCAGTGGTGATGGGGTATGTGCAGGCAGGGGAACTGTGCGTGAGGATGAGGGGGAGACAGGTGGAATGGCAACCAATGGCACAGATTCAGCCCCTGACAACCCTGCTTGTGCCTCAATCATACTATCATCATCACTGCTAGAGTCTGTGGTGGCACTAACATCAGGTGGACTGCAGGAGGGCAATGCACCTACATCAACACCTGTATGGGGAAGACAGGAACTGTACATTACAAGTTATACCAGATACACACAGACAGAAACACACACACACACATACACACAGACAGACAGAGACACGCACACAGACAGAGACACACACACAGACACACACAGAGACACAGATACAGAGACACACACACAGAGGCACACAGACAGAGACATATACAGGCACACAGATAGAGACACACACAAATACACAGACAGAGACACACACAGACACACACACAGACAGAGACACACAGAGACAGAGACACACACAGACACACAGACAGAGGCACACAGACACACAGAAACACACACACACACACACACACACACACACACACACACACACACACACACACACACACACAGAGACACACACAGACAGAGACACACACAGATACACACAGACACACATGCTACATGCAGGTGATATGGCAGATGGCATTCAGCTTAGACAATTACAGTTTCAGCTTAGGCAATTATAGTGGTAGTCATCATACATCCCTGAGTTGCACACAACAACATGCATGTAGTATAGCAGATGACATGCACCTTACATAATTATAGTGGTGGTTAGCATACATACCTGTATTGCACCCTTTGAGTTAGTAGCCTATGCCCCATACCTGCAACACAATGCATGCACTTTGAACCATTGCACTGCACTGCCATGGTGTGTGCAACATACACCACATGTTAATGGAACATCGCCAACCTTTGTACATCTGCCACTAATGTTTTGTGTTGGCCACCACCCCTATGTGTGAGGACATGACCAGTAGGGTATGTCGACTGCATACTATGTTTGCCTGAGCCCTAGCTTGCATATCTCCCCCAAAGCATTGCATGTCTGTTCAACATTATTCCTCTTGCCACTGAGTTGAGTGTAGACATTCTGTATGTGGCTGTACACACAAGTTTGACATGGCTGTCCCTACTTTGCAATGGTGCCACAGACCAGCACAGGTTTACAGTACACTAGTCTGCTGTGTGGCGTATGACCTTCCCAATCACATATAGTATGACATGATTTCTGCTGATGTGTTGAATGACATGCATACATGTGTAACACAATGGTGTCCTTTCCAATCTACAGTACGGTAATGGTGTCCCAATGCAGGGACATGTTATACTAACATGGTCCTTCAGCTGATGCAATGTTGTCTGTCCACCCTACAAATATGCAGGGACATACTGCACATTGAGCTGATGTGCATAGCCATTGCAGGGCATCATGTGGCTTCACAATTGCTATACAGTGTGAGCAACTGACACAGTTCATAGCCATGACTATGTTCACATATAATACATATCTAATGTGGAATGTGACCCATACACCCATAGATGTCATATGCTCCACTGAGGACAGGGTTATGCAGACAAAGGGTGGTATGTATGGGATGTGAGACATGTTTTGCAGGATAGTTGAGCAGTGTTGCAGTCAGCCCACTACATGTCATGGACATGTCTGATAGCACATGACATTGCGTAATATTCATAGCAAGGGTATTCTCCACAAGGGTGTATCCTGTAGGCCAGGCATACTCCAGCTCGAACATACTTAGTGTGTGTGCACAAATATGCTCTCTGCACAGTACTGTTCGTATTCCCAACATTTGTAATGCTGATATGTAGTACCTGTCCCTACAGTGGAAAACACCTCCACCATTGTATTCACTGTTGTCCACATATCTGGCAATGATAGTTTGGAAGGTTTAGTGTAGGTGTTTCATATAGTCTACAATTGTTTCACATAGGTAAACAGTGTGATGCATTGCAGGTCTGACCAGTGTCCATTACCTGGACTACCATACATTATGTGTACGTGTGTTATGGCAGATAGCATGCAATTAATATGTTCTGTGCAGTATCAAGCCTGGTAAATAATAACAATCTCACCTGACACAGGCTGCACTTGTTACCTGGCACTTGCTCACTAAAGCAATTATAAGTCAGCACTAAAAATTAAAAGCACTACACCCTTGCTCCCCATTGGCCCTTGTTTTCAATTAAAAAGGAATTCCCAATATTATTCTAGCATGTCCAAAGGTCAGTTGTCAATCTCCTCTCCGGTCCAGCTGGTGAATATGGGAATCTTGAGGCAATGTTACAACTGCCTCATGTACACAGACAACCTTCTCCTCCTCCAACAAATTCCAACACATGTGAGAGATGCAACCATATAGCCAAACTGGAGGCTAAGCTCTCTCAACACAGTACTGGCATAACCAGTCAGAAGGAGAAGGAAACCACACTCACTACAGTTCCAGTCTCACATAGACCTACCACAACAGCAAACCAAACACATAATCACACAAAAACATACTCGGAGGCTCTAAATAAAGATCTGCCTAAGCAGCAGAGACCTCCAAAGCAGGCATCCAAGCAACCGCTACCCCAAAACAAAACACATGCAACACATATCTCACAAAGCCAGTGTGCTGAACAGTCACAGCCCTTAAGGCTAAACAACACACCTGATACACTTGTAATAGGTGACTCTATCATCAGGTACACTGACGTCCCGCTTACCAGGCTGAACAAGGAGAAGGTCACGGTGAGCAGCCTGTCTGGTGCTAGGATCCGCCACATAACACAAGCACTCAGGTCACTCCAAGGCAAGTACAAATATGACTCAGTCATTGTCCATGCTGGTGTGAATGACCTGAGACGTACCTCCCTGGACTACATGAAAAGAGACATAGAGGAGCTCTCTGAGCATGTAGCCCAGGCTGGTATGACCCTGACCTTGAGTAGCATCTTACCCTCACCAAGAATGATGCCACAATATGAAGACAAGATGATCAATTTCAACAATTGGCTTAAGTATTGGTGTCATTCAAAGGGCATCTAATGCCTGTCAGCTTGGGATGATATGCACGACAAGCCACGATGCTTTGCTAGGGACGGCTTGCACCTGTCACCCCTGGGCTTTTGGATATTGGCAAAGGCTCTTGCTACCCCCACAGTGCCTTTTTTAAGCAAGGATCAAAAGACAAACCCACCTCCATAGGTATCACAAGGGATAAGAAACTAAGAGTAATGCTACTCAACACCAAAAGTCTAACCTCAAGATGCATGCACTCGAAACTCTCCTTAGCATGGAGAACATCGATATCTGTGCAGTAACAGAAACCTGGTTCAGGACTCCTGAGAGCACCCCAGCACTACCAGGTTATACCTCATACCATGCTTTTCGGCCCCAAAACTTGGACCGAACCACAAAAGGAGGGGGAGTATCGATATTCATCAAAGATACCCACACCTCCAGGTTGGTGGCAAAGCACGAAGCATCAGAGAATATCCATGTGCAACTAACAGTGGGTAAAACTGCCTTCCAGTTTATAGCCTGCTACAGACCACCCTCCCAAACCCAGGAACCCCACTCGGCCTTCCTGAGAACACTGGAAAATATGAAGGTCTCACCGAACACCATTACATTGGGCGACTTCAACTACCGATACATAGATTGGGAGCATTACTCTAGCTCCAACACGCTTGCCCAAAGGTTCCTAGAATTCATAAACTCAAATGCTATGGAACAACTTGTTACCACTCCCACAAGAGGGGAAAACATACTGGACCTGATCATCACCAACATGGGGACTCTATGCTCCAGACCAGAAGTGTATCCCTCACTGGTAAGATCAGACCATAAACTGATCTCATTGGATATTCACATCCCAACCCCACCCCCTGCCAAGAAAACCACAGTGAAAAGCTTCTCTAAAGCAAATTTCACACTCCTCAAAACCGAGGTGGAATCCTTCAAAGCCCCCGGGCCTGTGGAAAATACGGCCCAGACCGCAGAATCCTTTATAAATGTATTCTATGAACACCTTCAGGAATGCATGGATCATGCAATCCCAAATAAAACCAAGACCCAATCCTCCAAAGGCAGACGACCTGTCTGGTGGACCACAGCCATAAACAAACTATACAATAGAAGGAGGAAGCTACTACATGATAGAGCAAAATCCCAAAAAGGGAAGGCATCTCTGATCAGTATTAGCAAAAAACTAAGGGCACTCATAAAATCGTCAAAGGCCAGCTTCGAGAGAAAAATTGCACAGGACACTAAGGATAATCACAAGGCTTTCTTTAGTTATGTTAGGAACCTGGGTGGGAATTCCCAGATATCCTCAGAATTAATCCAAAATGACAAAAAAATACAGTGAACCCACAGACATTGCCAACATCCTAGCTGACCGGTTCAGCGCAAACTTCTCCCCCCCCACCAAAAGGGCAAATATCTATCCCAGCAGAGTGCTGCCCCCCTGACATTTCAGATGCTCAGGTAAGAGCCGCCCTCTCCAAAGCAAAAAAAAACAGCATCAGTGGGACCAGACGGTGTCCCGGGCTGCGTCCTACATGAACTCCAAGAAGAGCTAAATCCAAACATAAAACTACTGTTCAATCTCAGCCTTACTACAGGATATGTGCCCAAAGAGTGGCGTACAGCAACAGTGGTCCCTCTCCATAAAGATGGTGCCTCAACATATCCTGGAAACTACCACCCCATAAGCCTGACTAGCTTGCTCTGCAAAGCTATGGAAAGGATCATCATGGACCTCATAAATAAAGATATTGGGGACCTACAGACACTGGATCCTACCCAGTTTGGCTTTGTTAAGGGCAGATCCTGCCTCTTAAACCTGGTTGATTTCTTTGAAACAGTCACCAAGGTGATTGACGAGGGGAAGGTGGTCCACACAGCCTACCTGGACCTCGCAAAAGCCTTTGATACAATACCCCACTCGGGCATTATAGATAAGCTCACCAGCTTAAATATAACCCCCTGTGTCACTAGATGGATTGCAAACTGGCTCAAGGACAGAACCCACATGGTTAGAATTGCTGGAGCCATGTCAGACTCCAAACCAGTTACAAGTGGTGTCCCACAAGGCTCAGTCCTGGGACCTCAAACCTAGTCGATTTCTTTGAAATAGTCACCAAGGCCATTGAAGAGGGGAAGGTGGTCCACACAGCCTACCTGGACCTCACAAAAGCCTTCGATACAATACCCCACTTGGGCATTATAGATAAGCTGGAGTAATGGACATTACCCCTCGGGGTTTACGGACTGTAAAAAAACCCTTCTACTCCATTTGACCTCACAAGTCCTGAGGACAAACAGTTTCATGATAGATGGTTAGCAGCTGCTCATCGATGCAGCAAAGAATGGGTTCGGATACTCATAGAAAGGGACATGCTTAAGAAACATAAATTAAGGGAAGAGATCAAAAACATGTGTATTGATATTTCAAATAAGGTTAAACATGACGATTTACAGCAATTTTTAGTGAAAACAAATGAACAATTAATGGAATATGAATCTGAACTTATAGAACGGAAGAAAAATAAGCTATACAGAGATCTTCGTGATTACGAAAACAAAAGGGCGTTTCTACTGTCAACCAATCCTAAAAATGAGACAACAATGGGTTCATTTTGAGCGTAAAGGAAGTAATGGAGGAGTGGAAGGAGCAGGATGCACTTCAGGAGAAAGCGGTTTGTCGCATATGGAAGGGGAAACGGACAATGAAGAGTTTCCAGCTCTTCCAAACCCTGGGAACAGCAAAGGCCTGAACTTTTTTCAGGATACCCGTTTCAATCGGAAACGGAGTTGGAATGGACAAAACAGGGAGGGGTATGGGAACCAGCGTTCGTATAAAAAGGGCAAATGGGATTGAAAATGGGACTGAAAATGTTCGTGTAAATGTGAATTCTTCAAACTGTGAGTATGTGGTGAATTTATCTGGATGTAATTTGACACATTGTGATTTAAATGTTTTGAATAGAGGGTTAAAGTTTGTACCCACAGTTTTACCAAGGATTCACATGCTAAAAGCTGATATATTCAAGTTCAGTCATAAATTACATTTAATGGATTTGTTTTATCATCATACAAAAGAATACAGCATGAACCAGTTTGGGAAGGGGGGTGACAGTATAGTACTGGATACGGATGATGAGTTCTATTCTTGTAATTCAGAATTAGATATGAATGAATACAATGAATTTGATACCAGTACAATCAAAACTAAAAGTGTTTTTATGCCCCCACAAAGCAATGAGAATATTAAATATTTCTATAAGTCATTAACACATAATATTGAAGCTGAATTTCAAAAATTTAAACAAAGTGGGAGAGGGATACAGTATAATCTCTCAAAAGAGGAATGGAATTGTTTAAATGTTTTAATCCAATATCGTAATATAATGTTTAAACCTTCTGATAAAGGAGGAAAATTGGTGGTATTAAATGTGGTTCAGTATCTAGATATGTGTTATGCACATTTAAGAAATGATGAAGTGTATGAAAAAATAGGATTAAATGAATATCTAGAAGCTCAAAAAAATTATGAACATGTTATAGACAAAGGGTATAGGCTGCATTATTTTTCCTATAAGGATATTAAGGAAAAGTTTAACATCAACGGCCCTAGAATGCCTAGTTTTTACTGTGTACCCAAAATACATAAGAATATTTTTCCCCCACCGGGACGTCCTATAGTTTCAGCAACTAGTGTTTTTTTAGAAAATATTTCAAAGTTTTTGCATGCATATTTAATCCCAGTCATGTGCAAGTTACCATCTTATATTAAGGACGTATTTGATCTCTTCGCAAAAATTAAGAATATACAGTGGGAAGAAAATATGTATTTTGTTGTAATGGATGTGGTTAGTTTGTACACCAGTATAAAACATGAGGATGGATTAGCTGCCATTAAATATTATACAGGTGATACTTTAGTAGTGAAATATATATTAGAATTAGTTAATATGTGTTTAAATAATAATATATTTGAATTTAATGGAACCATATACAGGCAAAAACAGGGTACAGCAATGGGGGCAGCTTTTGCCCCCAGTTATGCGAACATATTTATGGGTCATTTTGAGAACAAGTATATATATATATACCAACCCTTTTTTTAAAAAACATGTTTATAGATATTATCGATTTATTGATGATTTATTATTCATTTGTAAAGGGGGACAAGAAGATGTTGAAAAGTTTTTTGAGGAAATACATATGAATACTATGGGCATTAAATTTGATGGGTTGCAAAATGGGCAGATAGTTCAATATTTAGATGTTTCCCTAATGGGACATAATGGAAAATTAGTGCAATACCAAGTGCATAGGAAATTTCAAGGGGCTGGATCAGTGTTGCATGGAACTAGTCATCATCCAGCACATACCATTAAGGCAATTCCATATACAGAATTTCATAGAGTTAATAGATTATGTAGTAATTCTATTATTAGAGAAGAGGAATACACACAAAGTTATAATAAATTTAAAGCAAGAGGGTATCAAGAAGAGAATTTAAAGGAAAGTTTGAAAAGGGTTAAAAATCAAGTGAAATATAGAAAAATAGGACGAGGTAGTACACATAGTGATTCTAAGGAGGTTGTGTATTTTGTCTCTAATTTTTCTGTATTATCAGATTGTGTGAAAGAATGTGTGATATACAGTTGGAATTTGCTTAAAAAGGAAGTGGATTTTTTAACAGATAAGCAGATTAGTTTTTCATACAAAAGGGGTAGAAGCATCCAGGATTTCTTGGTACACAGTCGTTTTAAAATGACAAATATGTCAATGTTTAGACAAATAAAATATCAGGGTACCAAAAGATATGGCAAATGCACTATTTGTAAGTATATAGTACAACAATTTGAAAAAATCAATGGAATTCCTTTTGTTACAAGGGGAGCATTTAATTGCAACTCAGTAGCAGTTATTTATGGAATTGAATGTCCTTGTAAGAAATTCTATGTGGGTGAAACGAAAAGATATCTAGCCTGCAGAATCAAAGAGCATGCCAGGGATATCAAAAATAATAAAGAAAGTAGTCCTTTGGCTACACATTTTCATAGTTATCATGAAGGTAAAATAGAAGGGTTAAAAGTTACAGTGTTAGATAGTATAGAAAATAATAAGTATTTAAATGAACAGTATGTAAAACAGTTATTAAGAAAAAAAGAATTATGTCTTATATTAAAATTTAATACACTTAGACCAAATGGACTTAACTATGATTGTTCGTGGAAAAGTTTATTGTAAAAGTTAGAGTTTTAGTATATTAAGGTTTTTTTATAATACTGTGTCTTTAATTTTTAAAGGTTTTCTTAATTGAATAAGGGAATGGGAGTGTTTTTATGGATTGTATAAAAGGGGAATGAAAGTAATGTTAAAAAATCTTTACTCTGTAAAGGCGAGTTTGCCGAGGCACTAGAGAGAAATATTTTGTATCTTTCTGAACATTTGAATATATTGATTTCGAAGAGGAATAAAAACCTTCCTGATTTGCTGTGGAGTTATCATTTCGTGGTATAGCTAATTTACCTCCTGGTTTTCGTGTTCTTGTGTGGTTTTCCATTATAGATAAGCTCACCAGCTTAAATATAAACCCCTATGTCACTAGATGGGTTGCAAACTGGCTCAAGGACAGAAACCACATGGTTAGAATTGCTGGAGCCATGTCAGACTCCAAACCAGTTACAAGTGGCATCCCACAAGGCTCAGTCCTGGGATCTCTCCTGTTCGGTATATATTTCTCGGAGGTACAGGCCAACACGGAAGGACTGTGGCTGACCAAGTTCGCAGATGACTGCAAACTGGGCGCCATAATCGACTCTCCAACTGACACAAGCATCCTCCAAAAGGGCCTCATAGAAACAGACAACTGGTGCCAGAGCCATGGTCTCAAGCTAAATGCCAAAAAGTGTATAGTCATCCCCTTTGTCAAAAAACAAAGTGCCCACAAATTACCACATAGGTGGTAATCCATTAAGTATAGAAGAAGTTAATTAGGGACCTGGGGACCCAAGTTGATAGCAATCTCTCATTTGACAACCACGTGGCCAAAGTGGTTAGAAAAACATTTTATATAGCCCACCTACTCATGAAGGGATTCACATCTAGATCAGGGGAGGTCATCGTGCCTCTTTACTCATCCCTCATCAGGCAATAATTGAGTACAATGCCCCTTTTGGGATGTACCTTACCAGACACCTGCAGCAACTGGAAAGACCCAAAAAGTACCTCACCAAGAGGATCAAAGGGCTCAAACAGATGCCATATGCTGCTCGGTTAAAGAAACTCCAGCTCTACTCAGTGGCATACCACCTGTTCAGAGGCGATCTGTGCCTGATGTATAAAGCCATGTCCAACCTGGAATTAATGGACATGCTGCACCTCAGAAAATCCAAATCCCATCGAGCTACGAGCTTGAGAGACTTGAACCGCAGCACTGAAATAAATAGGACATGCTGGAGGGACAGATTCATAACCCAGAGGCTCTCTTCACTCTGGAATAAAATCCCAGATCAGATTATGCAGAGTCCCTCATTGACTCTCTTCAAGAGGAATCTTGATGAGTGGATGGGAGATCGTAGGTTTACCCCGTGTATCACTTCTGTGTCACTGTTAGACAGAGACACAGTATACTAACCTCAAAAAAGAGCATAGCAAAATTAATTTAAAATGGGTGCGAAAGCCAAACACACTCTGGCTAGGCTTATAAATGCCCTAGGGCAGATAGCCTAGTATGAACCTATGAACCTATGAAATGTTTTCATACATGCTTATATATGGCTATTGCTGTAACTGTATAATATACATACAGATATATATATATATATATCTATATATATATATATATATATATATATATATATATATATATATATATATATTTATATAATTATATATATATATGTGCAGACATCACAGACATATATATAGGTATAGATATAGATATATAAATTTCATATTAGTTTGTAACAGTAATACATCTGTAGACTGGAATGTGTTGGTTCACAAACTACAGTACATTACAATGTACTGTACATATGCTGACAAGGCCACTGTCCCATTTGTGATCATTACAGAGAAATTTTATTTATTTTATTTATTTATTTATTTTACATTTGTTAACCGGGCTAGTCTGGCTGGATACATGTCCATTTTCAGCAGAGGCCCGAGGAGAAAAGCTCCACTATCAGACTAAGACACTACGGATTAGGAAGTAATTAAATAAGACAAACAAATAGCATAATGTACTCAGGTAAAATACAATTACATATAAGGTTTTCATGGACTAGTCTAAGTAAATGACAAACAAAGTTCAGACAAGGGGCTGAGGAGAATAAGCTCCAGTCTTAGAAATGCATATGGTATAAGGAGTAGTCTCAGGACCATGAAACATGTGTACACTTTGGATGGCTTAGTGGTACATCCCATGCCTATAGTGTGCATGGTCCAGGGTTCGACACCTGTGGTGCTTTATGAATGTTTTTTACTGCAGAGTAAGGCTCATTTACACAGTTGTAAGCATGTTTAACAGTGGTTGTGTGACATTATAGCAGTGGTTAAACACAGTTAAACAAACATTACGACATATAACCTGTGCACGCAAACACGGCCACATCTGCTAACTACACCAGATATATACCTGTCAGTGACTTAGCATCTCACTATGTGCTGTCATGACATTACATTCTCTGTTGACTGTACTCTCCTGCACACATGGGTTTATATGGGTGATTCAAATGTTTATTATACAGACGATTACTACCTATATATGCAAGCTGTGGTTAAGGTATACTTTTGCACGATAGACATTCCTGCCTTTATCGGGATTGTAACCTCAAATGCACAGATACTATGCAGATGCTGTAACCATTACACTGTTGACATTAACATTGCTTCTGCCTATTTCCTATTTAGATGATTTCTATGTGTAAGCTAGGCTAAGCAAAGGGCAGGAGCCCCCAAACTCACTGAGCCTCATGTACTCTTGACATAACAACGTATAACAAAAGTATTGTGAGACAATACATTAAATTCCTAACTACATTAGGCATAGCCCCTCACTGACACACTTCAAGGGAAACCTTGTTGTGTGAATGGGTAACAGATTATACACCCCTGGGATCATGTGTCCCAAAACCATACAGCTAGGGGGTGGGGGGCCTGTCCAGTTTGATAGCTGCAAGACCTGTTGGGGGAATTGAATGGTGTTGAATTGCCACATTAACATGCCCTCTTTAGATCACTAAGTGCCCCTTTCACCATCCACAACCCCAGTCTTCAACAGCTTCCTGCAACTCTGTCTGGAATTGCTTCATTGGCTATGCTTAATAGAGGCTCAATTACTTCATCAATGGTGTGGGGAAGGCCAACACACTGTTGCTATGCTTCTAATTGCCCTTGGGCAGATAGACAGTAGGCTATCTGTGCACCTCTAATGTGCAGGCCATCACAGCCATAATATGTGAATAAACAGACCTTCAGATCACAATATACATTGTGAACTCACCATGTAGTCAGGAAACAGTTGAGTACAGCACGAACATACAGAACACTGATACTTAGTCACTCCGAATGCCTATCTTGGTAACTAGAAGACATGTATAAGGTTAAGGCTTTCTATTGCTTACCACTAGGTTACCTACAGGGGAGATGAAATTCAAGCACAGATGGGGAACATGCATGCAATGATACCATACCGGCCTATGTGTCTGCCTTACACTTTGGAATACTGGCCAAGGCTATTGGCACCCCCGTGGTGCATTATTTAGGAGAGTCTCAAGGGTGAATACCAGCTCTGTAAACAGCACAATAGCGGATTCAATGTGGTTTATGCTACTCAACACCAGGGGTTGTGATCACAACATGCATGCACTCACAGCACTCCTCAGAATGGACAACATCGATATCTGTGCATTATCTGCAATCTGTCTTAAGGGTCCTGAGAGCACGCCAGCACTAAGAAAAACACTTGGTTGAGAAATCCACTTTATGAAGCAAAGCTTTTGGGTAAAACCCTTTATCAATACATGCCAGCACTACCAGACTACAACCCATACCACACATTTCAGCCATGGAACATGGACTGACAGACATGAAGGGGCTGTATCCATATTCATCAGGGATACCTACACCTCCAGGTTAATGGGGCAGCATGATACCTTTGTGATCATCCATGTGCAGCTAACATCAGCCACAACAGCAATGTGAAATGTGGTCTGCTACGGATCACCCACCATGACCCAGGATCTCCACTCCACCTACCTGGAGACAGTGGAGAACATGACAGTCCTAACACACACCCTGGCATTGGTCAATGTCAACTACCATACCATTAACTGGGAAACGTACTCCGGTACTCACTTCCAGGACCAGTGCTTCCTGGAATGTATCACCTCATATGCCCTGTATTAGGTGGTAACCTCTCTAATGTGGGGTGAAAGCTACTTGATGTGGTCCTCACCAACATGGGCAACAGGTGCACCACAGTGGAGGTTAACTGGTCATTGGTTAGATCTGACCATGAACTATTCACTGTTTCCACGCCCTAGCATCTCCCCCACTCACGGATACCACAGTGTATACCTTTCCTACAGCTAAATATATACTACTAGTGACAGGGGTGGGGGGTTTCACAGCCCCCATGCTAAGGGGAAACACTGCTCCAGATACAGACAGATTTACAAATGCAGTCTATAAGCACCTACACGGATGTATGGATCGTGCCATCGCTGGTAAACTAAGACTCACTCCTCCTAGACAAGGACACCAGTCTGGTGGACCTCTGCAATAAACAGGCTATAGTACACACATAGGACAGTGTTCCAGACACACAGCAAATCCCATGAAGGGCCGACATCTATGACCACTATTAGTATGATACTTAAGTCCCTCATGACATCATCCAAGGCTAACATCAGCAGGAGAATAAGCAAGAATTCGAAAGATAACCACAAAGCCTTCTTTGGCTATGTCAAGGATCTACGTGCTGACACACAGATTTGCACTGTACCAGTGAAATATAGCACAAAATATGCTGACCCTACTGATATCGACAACATCCTTGCAGATACATATGGAGCATACTTCACCCCCTAAAGAGCTCACAACACTACCCATAAGGTACAGTATCCCAACCATCAGAGACACACAGGTGGAAATGGCCCTCTCTAACAGCAGAACACAGTGTCAATGGAGGCAGATGTTGACCCAGATTGCATCTTGCAAACTGTACATGACAACCTGCCCCTCACCTAAATATGCATTCCTACCAGAGCCTCTCCACAGGCTACATGCCCATACAATGGTGCATAGCAATGATTATTCCACTCCATCACGGGGAAATCACAACTGACCATGGTAACTACCACCCCATAAGCCTGACTAGCCTGGTCTGCAATGGTATGGTTCGCATCCTGATGGCAATCATTAACAATGACATTGGTAACCTTCGGACAAGTGACCCAACCCAGGTCAGCTTGGTTGACTGCAGTTCATGCCTACTGAACCTGTTTTACGTCTTACATACAGTCACCAAGACATTAGATGATGGGGAGGTGGTTCACACATACTACCTGGATCTCACCAAGGCTTTTGACACCATGCCCCACTCAGGTATTATTGATAAACACACCAGCCTGTACATTCACCCATACATCACAGGTTGGGTTGCCAACGGGTTTACACACACAACCCACATGGTACGACTAGCGGTCTCCAGGTCCAACTCTTGAACAGTCACAACTGGTGTCCCACAGGACTCAGTCCTGTGAGTCCTACTGTTTGGCATATATGTCTCAGATGTACAGGCAAACACAGGTGGACTACGGCAGACCATGTTTGGCAATGAGTGCAAACTGGGAGCCATGACTGATAGTCCAGCTGACACGGACATCCCTTAGGGGGCCTCACAGAGAATGTCATAGAGTGCCAATGACATGGCCTCCAGCCAAGTGCCACTAACTGAATGGTCATTCCATTGTGGATTTGGCACCCACATATTAACACATGAGTGGCAGCCACTTTAATACAGATGAAGTAATGGGGTATCTGGGGACTAAGGTAGATAGTGATCTCCCCTGTCACAATCATATCTCCACAGTAGTTAGGACATCCTTCTATGTAGGCCATCTGACTACTAAAGGATTCCCATCTAGACATATTGGGGTTATAGTGCCCCTTTACTCATCACTCATCAGTCCCATCATAGGGTATAATAATCCATGTTGGATGTACCTCACAGGACACGTCTAACAGCTGGGGGATCCACGAATGTACCTCACCAAGGGGAATACTGGCCTCCAAAATATGGCCTATGCATCTGGACTGAATAAACTCCTGCTTTACTCAGTGGCATCTCGTTTATCCAGAAATGATCTCCGCTGACCAACACAGCCATGTCAAACTCTGGCTTGATGGATATGCTCCACCTATGGGACTCCATGTCACAGTGAGCCACACACTGTAGTGAGCTGATCTTGCTACAACAATAACTGAAAGATGCTGGAGGGACAGCTTCCTGTTACAGACACTCCCCATACTTTCGAACAACATCCCTAACTACATTTTACAGAGCCCCTCACTAACACTCTACAAGAGAAACCTTGAAGGGTGGATGGGGAACAGTAGATGCACCCCAGGGATCCCGCCATTGACTCTGCTCCACAGAGGGATGGTTAATGACTCAATGGGGAGGCAAACACTGACACATTTTGGCTGGCCTTATGAGTGGCCTCTGGCAGTTGGCCAAGTACCCACCTATGAATCTATACATACAGTATCTGCATATGCTGATAGTTTAGTTTACTGTTCAGGTGTTGACTTACCTTGTGCCACTGGCTGTTGTGTGTGCAATAGTTGAGGGCTGCGTATGTTGGATGCACACAGTAGACTGCCTATACATGACAATTTACAGGTAGTCTTGTGTGTGTGTGCCATCCATTTTTACTGTGTGTGCAGGTGGAGAAAGGTGTCAGTCCCTAGGTGCCTACATTGTCAGTGTGTGTGCTATACGTTCCCTCTTTGCCAAGGCATGGGTATACTGGGCATGCCTCCATCTGCCTACTGGGGCTGGCTCAGGGTGTTTGTGATGTACCTCTGTGCCTGTGGGGCCCTTGGCAATGGTGATGGGCTGTAAGGGCCTTCACCATTCTATCCCTGCTGCAGCTGTTTCTGCAGGACCATATTGTGTAGCATGGCACACACTATGAAGATGTGGGCACACGTGCCTGGAGAGTACTACAAGGCTCCACCAGATATGTCCAAGCAATGGAACTGTGATTTCAGCATCCCAAAAACATGCTCTATGATGATTCTGGTTTGTCCGTGTACCTCATTATGGCATTCCTGCATGGGTGTGTATGCATTTCTGATGGGAGTCATCATCCACGGTCCCAGTGCATAGCCAGCATCCCCCACCAGGTGGCCATTTGGGATGCTCCCCCTGGCAAATAACTGATACAGCTGTGAGGCATGCCAGATGTGGGATTCGTGATAGCTTTCAGGGCTGCCAGCACACACATCCTTGATAATGCTCTGGGCATTGCACATGACCTGGCAGTTGATGGAGGGGTATCGCTTGTGGTTTATGTAGCGTCTTTCCTGCTCACCAGGTGGTGACTTGATGTGTATGTGCATGCAGTCTATTGTACCCAGTACCTCCAGGTATTCTGCCACATGGTGGAAGAGACGCATATTGCTGGCCAACTCCTGCATTTGGGGGAAGTATATGTACTCATTGGCATGTGGTAAAATGGCATCCAGGAACTGGTGTAGTACCCTGGATGCTGATGCCTGTGAGCTTCCCATGATACCCCCAGTTGGTCTTTGAAAGGTACCTGTTGTTAGTATTCTCAGGCTTACACATACCTTTGTATCCACTGGGATGGGTTCCCCTCTGTTTGTTCTTGCTCTGAGACATGGCCGGCACAGCTCTACAAGTTGCTGTAGGGTGTCCCTGTCCACCCTGTAATGCTCTACTATCTCCAGATCATGTAGCCCCTGGTAGGTTACCCTGGGTCTGAACACTCTCCTCCACCTCTGGTGCCTGCAGTGGTCGCATGCATCATTACCCACACCACCTTCAGTCTTCAACACATGCTGGTGGATCAAAGCTATGGCAGCCCCTAACATGTACATAATAAAAGTTCCCCATCTGTATTCACCACTGGTACAGAGCGTATGGGAATACACAAATGTGTGTGAGATGCTTTCAAACTTTATAGTATTGCGTTATGGATGCTGCTGATGTAAGTGGGGGTGTATGAACTATTCCAGCTGCTGCGTGTCTTAATTATGGGTTTTGCAATGAGTACTGCAAGTGTGGGGCCTTTACTGTGGAGATCTACTTACTTGCCTTGATTACTCTGTTGCCCTTTAATTCACTTTTAGACCTGAATCCCCCCCCCCCCCCATTATCAGGCATGCATCCACCTGCCGTCTTTCTTGTTTTGTACTTTCCCTACCCAGTCATGGCAAATTGTGCCTTGTAGCTGATATACTGCATATCGCCTTTGTTCTGCTTTGACACTTTGCTGTTTTCTTTGCAGTACAGCCCCTCCTCTTCCCTGTTCTGCAGGTAGCTGCTTGCAGCCTTGTTAGCTGTTGTCAATAGCCCAATCTAGACTCCTAGGTGTTAATTAGTCATTTGTACTCCAATTTCATTGCTGCAGCATTTCCTTATTTCTTTTTTATATCCTTACTGTTTCAGCTGCAATGCACGACACGCATACCCGTTTACCGGGTTTACGAGCATTTTCATCTCCGTTCACATGCATACTCGGTTACCTTGTGTACTCTCAGCTAAGCATAGCTATGGGCAATTCGACACACCCCTATCCTGCAGCTTTGCCTAGCTAGGGGCAGACCGGTTTAGCAATGCTCCAATGTGCTTACAACAATAACGACACACCCCTCTCTTGATGTCATCTTTATCTCAAGGGCTCATCTCGGTGTTATAATGCTACGCTGTTTTGTGCATCCTTACACCAGCGGGAAATCTGCAATTCACTATTACTCCTCTCATTTGCATGGCATTGCCCCTTAGCAACCCTTGCACCATGAGTATGGTGTAGCATGCCTGCTATTGACTATTATGGGGAAATCGTGATATGTGTTTCATTGCAGTTTTATTCTATATTTTTATATATTCCTTGCAATCCCCTTTGCACACCGCTGCCCTGTGCTTCCACGTCACGATAGTGCGACTATATATATTAAATGTTAATTTTATATTTTGTACATGTTTTTTTTATGCCAATGGCTATATATTTAGCCATTGGCATATATTAACATTATAATACATGTGTATGTTTGGCTGTCATGGCTCCGATTTTATGTTTACAAAAATGTAAACCATTTTCTACGGTTTACATTTCTGCTTGCTTACACTATGCCTGCACCACTTCCTGAATCACTACATACATTCATTTGCATGCTACACTGCTGCACATGGGGTAATTAGCATACAAGGCTCAGGAGTTGTGCGGACGTAGCTTACGCAGGTAGTGGAAACAGCTCATACCTGAATCTCTCGGTGGCCATATTTGGTATTAGATCCCCGACACTATGCCTGCACCTGGCGCAAGCTTCATGAATCCTGGGGATGATGTTTGTGCATATGGTGGCCTGTCTCTGAAATAATTACATTTACAACTGCTGTCTTTGAAAAATGAGTAGGTGCTGCTGTCTTGATATCTTTTGGTATCAAATATAACATCTGCTGTTTATACCAGAAGCATTGCACTACAGAAACTGTATTTATATAGGTACCTGAACCAAAGAAAAATAATATACTAACAACTCAATGTGTAGATAAAACGATAAACAAAACCATTAATTAAAAATTCATAACATAAATATTATAGAAAATTTCTCTCTCTCTTTCTTTTTTTTAAATTTTTTTATTCACATTCATTTATAACCTTCTTTCAATCATGTTTTACTCATTCAACTACTAGTCTAGCATTTCTTTTAACAAGTTTTCTTCTAATCAGAAGTACTAATTATTTCTTTAATTTTTGGCTGAATTCTGCTGCCTTTGTAAATTGGATATAGTTCATGTCATCACTGCTTGAATACCAGCACAATATAATATCACACTGAAAATACTAAATAAATATTCATACACAGGATTTCAATATGTGCAGTCTCCACTCACTGCTATAGCTGGTACATTGCAGCACCTACAATGATGCATATGCACACAGAATTCATGTCACAGTACTACATTTACCTTTTTCAGGAGAGACCTGAGGTAGTATTTATATGAATAAGAAGTGTACCTAGAGCATTTGGCAAATTTCCTGCTTAAAATGGAGAGCTAGACAGTTAAGAAGTTCAATTCACCTATAAGGAAGGGAAGGAACCACAGCTGGAAACATATTGTGAGGATAATCAGATAAGATGGCTCATGGCTGCCAAATGAAATGATTGTGAAGATGGTTGAGGAGACTTAACCAAGAATAGCTTTTTTGGGGTGACTTTGCAGAGGGCTTTGAAAGGGACAAAGACTGGATGCATTCACTAGTGTCCCAGCTAAATGAAGTACCATTTGATGACGGAGTCAGGAAAATGGTGGAAATGATGTCAGGACAATGTTCACATTCTTACACAGAAATAGTGGAAGTAACAAGGATTAAAACAAAGATTTATTACCTTAAAGGAATCGTTTTAGGTTTCACAGCATGCTAAAGAACCCACCAGACAGAGTTGTCTTTTCTCATACTCTTTTAGAAGCTTTGGCAATGTGTGCTATGCAAGTAAGTTATATTTTCACATAGGAAATTAAAGAGATATCTGTTGTTTCAAATGCACAAGTTAGTCATGCACCAAGTTATGTTTGTACATTTAATTACAGACAGTCTCAAAGGGACTTTGTTTTGGTTCTACAATGAATCACTGACTTCCACAAAGTGGACAATCTAAAACACTGAAAATATCCAAAACAGAGAAGGGTGAACAATTTAACTTTAACTGTTTTTTCGTAGGGGCAAGCCTCCCTGTATCTCCCCCACCCTTTGAAATTATATATAACAACTTGACAGTCACATCGACTTGGAGAAGGGATCAATAACCCAAGAAGTGAGTCATTGCTGGCTCATAATTAAAATCACACGGGCAATGACTTCCTGTGGAAAACAGTGGTCGACATTCTGTTTCTCAATACTTTTTTTCTGCTGGCAAATGAATAGTGAGGAATTTTGCCTCAAGCAACTTAACAGGAGTCTATTCTTTAGCAAGATTTTGTCACTGCATGAAACAAAAGATTACTTTACAGCTCGGTCCTGCAAGCACAATTTGTGTCTTAAGATCTAGTAGTTCTGATGCTGTTCGATGTTCTTAGTGAAAGAAACATTCAGAATTACTTCAGAAACTATTTTGCTTATGTTTTGTATATTACAAAAAAAAGAGTATGGATCCTTTAGGGGTGTGGACAGGTGGGTCTGTACTTACAGACTTTAAAATCTGAAATATACAAGTTGAATATTTGCCTAGTATTGTAAACAATAATTTCTCTAGAGGTATTTTCTACTATGCTGGCCACTAGAGACTGCAGAAGAAGAAGGATCAGAGCAATTAGAAAATACAGATTTAGAGATGGTAGTGAAGCAAGCGGTGGTGCAGTGGTAGCACTGTTGCCTCACAGCAAGAAGTTCTCCTGTTCGATTCTTGGCTAGAGTGCGGGGAGTGTCTTCTGTGTGGAGTCTGTATGTCCTCCCCACAGTTTGGTGGGCATTCGAAAGACATGCGTAAATGGGCATGCCTTTGTTGAAGGTTGACCGTCGAGCTGGCATCTCGGCATTCGTGAAAATCTACTGCCAATCATTAGCAGACTGGAGTCCCACTGTGGCAACCCCTAACCGGGAAAAGCCAAAAGACAAACAACAACAAGTGAAGCAAGCAAGTAATGAATCAGGGTCAGATGAATTTCGTGAGCCACAGCAAACTCTCAGATTAACTAAGAATGAAGGAAACAATGCTTCAATAAAAATAGGCTTGATATATTAGGACAGACTGAAGAAACAGGCTAGTTAGAATCCTCAGGAGATTATAGGATGCCCATAGAAAAGTTAAGAAAAAGTACACAAAAGAAGAAAAAAGCCACAGAAAAGTGCTTTAGAAGTATAAACAGAGTTATTCTTATCCTTAGTATAAATAGTTTCAATAACTGGTTTAAAATATGTCTATTTTAAGTGGTTTGAAATGTTTGAAGTAAACAGTGTTTGTTTGCAAGATATAAGATTTATAAACTCTTAGAAAAGGAAAAAAAATGGGAAGGTGGGGTGGAAGGATTATTTAATCCTTTGCAGTGCTAGAATCCACAGGAGTAATGATAGTGATTATGCACAGAGTATGATAAAAAGTATGGATAAAGCCATTTTATGTGATGTATGGACATAGGGTAAACACATTAGGTAATGTTACAGTACCTATACACTTATTAAGGAAAAAAAAATGACCATAGGTTTATAGGTATGTACTAGGCTAATGACCACTCGGGACTTTATAAGCCTAGCTGTGCAATCCAAATGTGTCCCACAAGTTATATGTTTTAGACATTTTTATAGGGGCAGCTGTTGGTTATGACATGATTTACTGACTGCCTCTGTACATCAGAGACATAGCAACCAGTCAGACCAATGAGTGAATTTTCACTTTCCCATCCAATGGTCCAAGTTATGCTTAAATAGGGATATGGAGGGACTTTGTTTCACATGGATGGGGAACAAATTCTAGAGAATGGGAATTCTCTGAGATAAATACCACCTCTTCAACATGTCCTATTTATGTTGCAAGCAAAATTTAGGTCTTTAGATCTTGTAGTTCTAATGCTGTTTGTTTTGCAGATGTGCAAAAGGTTCATCAGAGTTGGGTCTAGTGATGCCTTGTATGCCAGGCATAGACTACCTTTCAGCAGTCTATAGTATAGAATTAGGGCTTTGAGGTGATCAGCATAGGACATTATTTTTATGTCCTGTAATCTCTTTGTAAGGAAACTTTGCAGATATTCCAGTTGCTGCATGTGTGTGGTCAGGTACATACCGAAGGGGACATTATACTCAATGATGGATCTGATGAGGGACATGTATAGTGGCACAATGACTTCCCTGGGCCTTACATTTAAGTTGAGTAAGACAGAAGGGTTTCCTTACTACTTTGGTCATATTGTGGTCAAAAGCAGGTAACTGTCTACAGTGCATTTATTGGCAATGAGTTTAAAGCCACGGCTTTGGCACCAGTCATTTGCCTGTGTTAGACCCTCTTGTAAGATGTTTGCATCTTGGGAAATTCTGTGACTGCTCCCAGTTTGCAATCATCTGTGAACTCAGTCAGCCAGAGGCCTCTGACACTGGCCTTGACATCTGAGAAGTAAATGCCAAAGAGAAGCGGACCCAGCATGGAGCCCTGAGGGACTACACTGATGACTGGTCCCTATGTGGTGGTGATCTTAACAGTCCTAACCTCCTGGGTCCTGTCTGTGAGACAGTTGGCTATCCAGTGCATTATATAGGACTTTATACCTAATTCCATACATTTGTTATTAATGCTAAAGTGGCATACTGTATCAATTGCCTTAGCCAGGTCAAGGTAGACAGTAGTCACTCTTTTACCCTCATACATCACTTTTGTGATCTACTCAAAAAAGTCCAGCAGGTTCAGTAGGCATGGCCTTCAATTGACAAAGCCAAACTCGGATAGACAGTATTTGAAAGCCTCCTATGCCTTTGTTGATCAGTCTCATGATAACCCTTCTATGGGTTTGCTTATAAGACTAGTGAGACTAAATGGTCTGTAGTTTCTGGGATCTGTTGATGGCCCTCCCTTATGAAGAGGGATGATAACTGCCATCCCTAATTCTAGTGGCATGAAGCCTATTTTGAGACTATAGTTAAATAGCAACACCAGTGCCTTAATAGGTCATATTTTAGACTATTCAGGAGTCATCCTGGGATATTATCAGGACCCAATGAGGCTGTGTTCTTGGTCTTAATGAATGCAGTCAGGACATGCTCTCTATTTATAGTTGGAGGGGTTATGTTTCAAGGTATTTCTTGGGGAGGTGGCTGGAGTAAGAGTGGGAGTAAAACTGGAACTGAATTTGTCAGCCAGCAGATTTGCTGTATCACCCAGCTCAGTGAATGTGGCACCATTAACTACCAGTTCAGTATACTGCTGTATGCAGCCATTGAGGTTGCTAACATAGCTGAAAAAGGCCTCATGGTTTTCTTTTGTCTGGGAGGCTACCTTGACTCCCCAAATTGGCTTTATTGGACTTAATTAACCCTCTTAGTTGCATGATTAATTTGAAGAGAGTTCTTATTTTTATGGGAGTTACACTTTCTGATTTCAGACATGATTTTTTTCTTTTTGTTGTATAACCTGTTTAATTTGGGATGCCACCAGGGTGGTTATTTTCTGAAGTTACTTTTGAGTTTACTTCTAGAAGTTACAGCAGCCCTAATACAGCCATTGATATGGTTGTACAGAGTTTCTGTGAACAACTCTGCATAGGCTGCTGAGTTCTCTGGGTTTGGAGGGAAACTGAATTTTAACAAATTATCACTTAATAGAAAGTAGTTTGCTTGGAATAGTTCCTAACTCATTAGGTTTACTTAGGTTACTGAGTGGATTTTGATTTTGAATGTGACAGCTTTATGGCTGGACCTTACCAAGGAGAATGTGACACTGGGGGTGGGGTGCAGGGTTCTCTGATATTCATGAGTATGATGTTCAGTATGTTGGAATTTCTAATGGGATTATGCAATAATTGGTCAAGGGTGTTTGCATTTATAAAGTCCAGGAATCTCTGTGTCTGCAGATCTGAGTCAACATAAGATTCCCAATCTATAAATGGGTAACTAAAGTCCCCCATGGGTAAGGTGTTAGGATGATAAGAGACTCCAGCAGGCCTAGGTATGCACTATGTGTTTCATGGGAGATGCAGGGTGACCTATGGCTTACTAGAATATGATACAGGACCTAGAGGTATGAGTGCTATTGATGTGTATTGAGACACCTCCACATTTAGTCCCTGGCTTTGCAGCTACTGGTCTAAAATTGAGGAAGGCACTGAAACCTTGCAACATCAGGGTGCTCTCTGTGGCTTCAGACTATATCTTGCTAACTGCACAGATGTCTATATTCTCCAGAGTGAGGAGGACTTGGAGGGAGTGAAGTTTTTTTTTAGGCTCCTGGCATTGAGCAGTAACACCTTAAGGTTCAGTTGAGTTGATTTTGATATGCCAGTAGGTTTGCTAATTCAGCATTGCCAAAAAGATGCTCAGTGGGGGAGGATAACGTTTTGCCAGTATTCAAAACCTAGAGGGGACAGGTGCAGACCTTCCTTGGCAAAGCAACGTGGACTGTTAACCATGTCTTCCCATGCTGACAAATACCGAATTCCCAAAGACTTGGACTACAATTATAGTGGTAGTATATAAGTTGTCTGATCTGTTTATGTTGGGATACATACAAGTAGGCTTAAGTGAGAAATACTTGCTGTATCTAGTTGTTTGATTCGTTTCTGATACCCTTTTACTTTTGGCTAAATAAAGTATGTTTTTACATTAAGAAGAATGGGACTGCAATTCTAATGGCAGTAGAAAGGTAGCCTGGTCTGGCTGAGTTCAGACACACATAGGAGACCTTAAAGTGATAATTACTTGTTGTAGCCAGCTGGTACCTTTCAGTTTTAGCTATCCAAAGTGTGTTTCCATTGAAAACAATGAGACTGCATTTCTAGTGGCAGTTGAATGATTGCTTGCTTGCTTTGTCTGAGTTGGGACACACACAGTGAGGCTTAAAGTGACATTGTTTCATCAGCCAGAGCACTTAGTTGCTTGATATTAATCGGCATTTTAGAGATACTTTTGTTGTGCTTTTATATTAAGAAATTCCAGGAACATCCATCCTGTGGCAAAAGGTTTTTACCTGGCCTTTCTGATTTGGGAAGCACTCCATGGAGCTCAAAGTGCAGTTGTTTATTGGCCAGGGAGCACAGGAGTCAGTTTTCAGCTTTTTTCCTGTCTGCTATAAATTAGGCATATTTGTGCAGAGCTGCTCGGGAGGTTAACAGTGCTCTGTATAGTACCAAACACTTATTTTGCAAAAGTTACCTAAAAGGCTTCTGTAAAGTCAAGTCCCTAAATCATATTAACCCAACCCCGATAAAGGTCCTGACAACATGGATATACAATAATCCTTAAAGAACCTAACACAGTATGTGAGATATGTATATACATATCTTCCTTGGTGGCAAAAAACTTGCTTATAAACAACACTGTAAAGAACACACACACACACACTCCATTCTTCACACATACTGCTCACCACACACACAGACCTTTTCACACTGAGGCACAGAAAAGAAGCCTATCCTCAGAAATTACTAAAGCACACAGTAAAAGCAACAGCTAACACCATACATGAGCTTATATCTAATGATCCCACAAGGACAAAGCCCATAAGGCAAACAAACACTTTACCTAGTACTCTTGTCATAGGGGATTCTTTTGAAAGTCACACAGATGCCCCTCTCACCAGGCTGGACAAGGAGAAGATAATGATTAGTTGCCTATCTTGGGCTAAGATCTACAATATCACATGCACATTCAAGTTACTGCATCACAGGTGCCATATGATCCTATCATAGTCCACATGGGTGTAATTAGCCTGAGATGTATTTCAGTGGACTATATGAAAAGAAATACCAGGGATCTCTAAGAATATGTGCCACAGACAAGTACATGCCTTGCACTGAGCAGCATTCTACCTTCACCGAAGATGATGCCATGGTATCCAGCTCCAGATCCAGAAATAGGCAACCTAGACAGTTGTCTAGCGCCTCTTGCTGGCAGGGGGTGGAAGGGCAGCTACATCAGTAAATTAAAAAGAAACGTTTCCTTACCTTTTTGAGTGACTGGGTACTGTTGCCTTAAGAATTAAAAACACTTTTACTGCAATCACTTACTGGTACTTTAAACGGTTTCCTATTTTGCATACATCCATGTCTTGCTGCCTCCTGTTATCAGCCAGTGAAATAAGAGCAAATGTGGCTGTGAGATTTCTGGAGTTGGAAGTAACAGCAGATGTATCTGGAATTATAGAATTTGAAGTAATGGCAGGTGTCTTTGCTGTTATAGAATTTAAAGTAATGGCAGGTGTGTCTGGAGTTTGCTTTGGTTTGCTAAAAAGAGAGTTCATGCAACAGACGTGTGAGGCTTGGTTCACTTGAGTCCATGCAGCAGGTATGTGGAACTTGGTTCACAAGAGTCCATATTGTAGGTGTGTGGAACTTAGTTCACCAGAATTCATACTGCAGGTATGTGGAGCTTGGTTCACCAGAGTTCATACTGCAGGTGTGTGGAACTTGGTTCACCAGCGTCCATACAGCAAGTGTTTGGAGCTTGGTTCACCAGAACCCATACAGCAGGTGTGTTTGAGTGAGAAAAATGCCCCACTTAGTTATGGAGGCTTGTCAGAGTCAAACTCTGTACCATAGGTAAACTAGTTAACAGCCTTAATCCAACTGCAGAGACAGGTTTGTCTCACAGAGGCAACCTATCTCTGGAATAGACTTCCCATACATATCAAACAGAGTGCCTCGCTGAACCTCTTTAAGCGGAACCTCGATGAGTGGATGGGAAACCACAAATTTGCCCCTGGGTTTCACCTATGTCCCTCACTGACAAGAGTGACAGGTGATGACTGAGGTTTCTTTTTGGGGATAAACTCTTGGCTAGGCTTGTAAGGGTCCCAGGGCCATTAGCCTAGTAACCTCCTATGATCCTATGAACTGCCAGACCCACACATGTTGATTCAAAACATCTTGTGGTAACTTTTTTTACGTGATTTAGAGTAGTCTGCCAAAGAAGACCTAGGCAAGTCAAAAATGAGATGTAGGCATACTTCAAGCATGTACCCCCCAAAAAATAAATAAATAAATACATAAATAAATAACTGTATGCTATATGCAATAATATTTCTGATTTGTGTATGGTTTGTGGGTTGTTGAACAAAAACTACTGCTACACCACTTATATTGTCTGTAATTATTTTGCTTTATTCACTGCACTAAGGAATTAATTAATTCATTAATAGACTTGTATTGTGTAAAATAGTCTAAACATGTTGCATTTAGTGCTATATTTTTGCAGTACCTTCTTCAGAGCCTCCAGTAAATGGAAGGGGTTTTACATTTGTCAGGTCAGATATTCTGCATTATTTAGTGATGATCAGAACCACATGACTTCAGCATCCTTTATGTAGCCATTTTTGCATATTATTATGGTACTGTCTTCTCTACAAGATCGGATTGTAAAGGATTTCTGCATTTAGTTAAGACATGCAAGTCTGGCAGTTAGCACAGAGGACTAAAGGTCTGACTTGTTAATGCGCTGCTTCTTGTAACAATGGTGCAGGGTTTGAATCTTTCAACTTTCATTTACATCCCTTGTGACACTGAGCAAGTCATTTAACCAGTCAATGCTTTGGACCAAATGCAAATTTGTGCTAGGCTCCTTAATGATCTCCAAGACTGAATGCCTTGTAACCATGAACTTGTTGTCTTTGCTTGCCAGACATATTCTATCGCATACCTGATCTAGCTCAGGAAACGTTTGGGCAATATCACCGGCACAGTATTTTTTAATGCAACACAGACAATTCATTCTTCAAGGGCAGCAGGTTATTTGCCAGCAGCAACCTCTACATTAGTAATAGCACTCTTTAATGTAGTATTATTCAGATAAATTTTACTTTTGCAGAGATTCTGCATGTTGAATTAGCATATGTTATTAAATGGTTGATATTTCTTATGCTCTTATAAATACTCTTCTATTGAAATTGTGATACACATCACTGGATCTCATGGTATGATGCTAGTGATCGTTATACAATTTCACATAGCTCATCCAAAGCTACCAATAAAGTACAATTAATTTAGTTCTTGATAACAATGGATGTACACAGTCAAAGCAGTTATAGCTGTTGGTGGGGGTAGGGGGCTCTCTATGGAAGAAAGTACCTTATGCTCCTATGTGGTCATTTTTAAACAGTCAAAGGCTTTGCAACACTAGTGTGTGTGTGTGTGTGTGTGTGTGTGTGTGTGTGTGTGTGTGTGTGTGTGTGTGTGTGTGTGTATGTGTGTGTGCGTGTGTGTTTGTTTATGTGTTTGTGTAGGTGAGAGAGAAAGAGACTGAGTGAGAATTAAGCTGGAATACTTTGGCTATTGTGTGTTTGTATGAAACAAATTTGAAATATGTGACATTAGTTGCTATTATTGTTAATTTTTTTACACAGACATCTGAGAAAGATGTAGTCAACAATTTAGCTATAATTGGGTTTGGGGGATGTCTGTGGATGCAAATGTACACATAATCTGCCACTGGCCAGATGCATTTTCAAAGAATGAAAGTTTCAGGGGAAGAGAAGTTTACTGTTGCTTATGCTAAGTTTGTTTTCACAGTGAGACTATTTTGCTTTGTTTCCATTAGCAAAAAGCCATCAGTGTTTATGCTATAAAATATGAAAGATGGGTTTTAAATTAAATGTCTGTAAGCACTATAAAAGTAAAGAAGAAAATAGTAAGCACACTGACAGGTTTGAACGTGTTTATGGCAACTGGGAAGAGACAGCCAAGTAATGGGACACTTGAATGGTTGGGGGGATCCTGGTCCATTACTCTGCCTAGGGCTCCATTTGACCATGATCTGTCTCTGACATTATCAACAGAAAATGATAGATTTTAATAATTGGCTTAATTTCTAGTGTCATTCCAGGGAGATCCAAAAGCTATCAGCATGGGAGGACATGGTTAACAGATCGTAATGCCTTGCTAAAGATGGTCTGCACCTCTCCCCCTGGGATTTTGGATATTGGTTAAAACTTTATTCACCCCTAACAGCCTTTTTTAGGCAATGTCAGAATTACAAAACTACCACCATAGCCAAAAAAAAAAAAACTCAAGGCAGCTTTAAGGTGTTACTGCTCAATACTAGGAGTCTAAATAAAAAACTCTGCACTCTACAGTCTGTCCTCACTTTGGAGAATGTGGATATCTGTGCTGTTACCAAGACTAGGTTTAAAGCCTCAGAACATGCACCAGCAATGCAAAGCTACAGTACCTTTGCACTTTTAGGCCAACAGCAGGACTGACAGAGCCTAAAGGAGGAGTTGTCTCGACCTACATTAGCAACAAATAGAGCTCCAGGTTGGTTAAACAGGATGATGCCCTGAAGTTCATCCACATTCAAGTCGTCATAGACAATGCTCCTTACTATTTCCTGGCCAGATACAAGTCACTTTATATGACCCATGAAGCTCACAACTTTTACCTAGACCTGCTAGAGACACTCAGCATCCAACCAAATATCCAGTTCATGGGAGACATTGTCTACCCCTCTCTAGACTGCAAAATGTACACTGCCTCTAACTTACAGGTACAGTGTTTTCTGGACTTTATCAGCATGATCATCCTGGACCAGGTAGTGCACAATTCAGCCAGAGGATCAGACATACTTGGCCTAGTACTCACCAAGATGGGAGAGCATTGCACCCTCCCCTGTGTCATGTCCTTATTGGTAAGGTTGGACCACAAAGCTGTTTCCCCTGAAATAAAAATCAACATAGACATCTTAATTAAACCCTTAACAGTTAGGAATTATTCTAAAGCAAACTATATTGTATTAAGCAATAGTTTGTCAAAATCTCAAACTTCCGGGCTCCCTCACAGCCTGAGAACACAGCTGCCTATGCAGAATTTTTTTACAGAAACTCTGTAAGCATGTAAATGGCTGCACTGAGGTGGACATACCTACCAGAAGTAAGCCTAAATGTAACACCAAAAGAAAAAAAATAAAACTGGCGGAATCCTTACCTTAAAAGAGTATATAACAAAAGAAAAGAGTCAGAAACAGCAACTCTCATAGAAACAAGAGTTCTCTGAGTCAACTAAACAAGAAACTAAGAGGTCTAATAAAATCAAGCAAGAACAATTATGAGGGAGGACAATCACAAGGTCTTCTTCAGCTATGTCAGGAACCTTAAAGGTAACACTCAGCAGTGTGCAGAACTGATCTTAAATGGCACAAACTTCACTGACCATGGTACCATAGCAAATCTGTAGGCTGATACATTTAGCTCTAACGTCAACCCCCACTACCCCCAATGAAATCCCATCTAGCATATCTCTCCAGCTATCAACAGGGAGCAGGTCCTGGTGGTGCTTGCCAAGGCCAGAAACACAGCTTCAATGGGCCCTGAAAATATCCCTGGCTGCTTCTTAAGTAGCCTAAAAGTGACCTAGCAGGACCAACTACAGCCTCAAAATAGGTTATGTGCTGGGCAAAAGTAGGGACATAACTGTCATCCCTCTTCTTAAGGATAGCCCATCAGCTGACACCAGGGACTACAAACTCATCAGTCTGACAAGTCTACTATGCAAAACCATAGAACAAATTATCATGGAAATGATTGACAAGGACATTGGCAACCTACTGATACTGGACCCATACCAGTTTAGCTTTAAGGGAAGTTCTTGCCTACTCAACCTGATAGGCCTCTTTATGAGAGTCACCAAAGCTATGGTTGAGGAGGAAATGGTGCATACTGTTTACAGTGACCTGGACAAGGCATTTAGTACAATACCCCACTCAGGTATTATTGATAAACTCTCAGAACTAGGCATAAATCCCTACATTACTAACTGGATTCTGGACTGGCTCACAGATAGTACCCAAGAAGTCAGGATCAGTGAGACCACCTCCACCAAGAGTCCAGTCACCTATGGTGTACCCCAGGGCTTTGTGATGGGCTTACTCCTGTTTGGCCTTTACTTCTTGGAAGTTAAGGCTAATGTTAAAGTCCTCTGGATCACAAAGTTCACAGTTGACTGTAAATTGGGAGCTATCATAGCTTCCCCATGACATAAGCATCCTACAAGAGGATCTAACACAAACAAAGGACTTTTGCCAAAGCCACAGATTAAAACTCAATATGAAGAAATGCATTATATTGCCTTTTGGGAAATCATTCACCCAAGATAATCACTCCAGCAATAAAACATGCTTAAGAGTTGACACTGTAGTTAGGCATTTGGGAACATATGTAGACAGTAAGAAAATCATTCTATGTTTCCCATCTCATAAGCAAGGGCATAGCTTCCAGGTCTAAGGAAGTTATAGTACCTCTCTACCCAGCCCTGTTATTGAGTACAATGCCCCCTTTGGCAGGTACCTTATCAGATACTTGCAACAGCTGAAATGCCCTCAAAGGTTTCTCACTAGGAGAATCAAGAATATGAATACCCTTTTCCTATATAGATTGCCTTAAAGGAGTACCGCACCCACAGACTCAAAAAACATGTTTAAAACATCATGGCATGATGTTTCCTACACTTTAACAGAACTCTGGGATTATTTACAGGATTTTAAATATTTTTATATATAATTCCAGACTCTGACCACCTGGAGGCTGGCATATTGACGTGGTTTGGATAAATCAGGTTGCCATCCAGTATCCCAGAAATCGTTGTTTGGCTCAAAAATGTTACATCATGCAGGCCTCCGTTTGCCTAAAGTTCCTGTCATTTCATAGATGTTGCATGCGTACAAAGTACTGAGTAAAATAGAACAGTGTAAGTAACATTCCCTGCTGCTGGATGACTACTTAAAACAGAAACAGTGCAAATGCCACAGAACACACTCAAAGTGCTGTTTCCTGTTGCTTTTCTTTCTAATTTAGTTTAAATTGCACTAATTTGTGAGACAATGAATTCCAGTCCATTTACTTCTCTCCTCCCCCATAACACTTAGCTTCTCTAGCTGTCAAAGTCCTGAGGGTAATTTGACCTGGTAATTCCATTGATTGGCAGATCTCAGCAGGGTGCTTGACTCATGTAATTTAATCTTTGCTCTAGCATTTCCTTTGTTAGAGGGGACATTTTTTTGCTGCACTATAGCTATGACCTTACTTGACTGCAATCACATCCAGTAAGGTCTTGCACCAAGCAGCTAAAGAATAAAACATTTATACTATTAACCAGTTTAGATCTTTATTAATTTAAGTGTTAAGGTATCACTTCATGCTTCCACCTTGTTAAAAATTGAGATTTACATGTGCAAAGTGTGTTGGTATGCAGTGTTTGCCTTCATATGTTTTTACTCCACTGGTTGGTTTGCAAAAAAAAACCTTTTGCAGTGTCCCTGGATTTGTCTTTTGTACATACAAACCACATTGCTATATTTTCCCCTTCCTTTTTCTTGTGTCCAGAAGTCATTATAACAAAGTAATTTTTTTATTGATTTTTTTTTTTAAATAAAGGACATCAAGGTTAATTTACCTTGAATCAGATAATGGATGTCACTGCAAAGAATCACTGTTGAAATATTTGTGCATGGACAAAATCCCTTACTAAATCTATCTGCCAGCCTCCAGTTCAACTGGTGCTATGGCTTTAACATACTGGTGTGTTTGCTCATGCCTTCCAAATATCTCCACCATTACATACCAGTTTTGCAGTGTAGTAACCACCCGACATGCCCATACACCTTTAACCATCAATATGCAGCTACTCCTGTTCATGTGAGTATGTGAATTCATTTTCAGGACTTAAGGTGTGGAAGCTGCACTGAATAATTCTAGGTGCTTGTTCAGGTTTCACATGGTGCTTGCTTAGAGCTACTCTCATGTTAAGCCACTATGAATATGTTGCACTGCTACCTCTGATACCAGGGTAATGTTTTAATCTTTCTATTCCCGCACTGCACACTAGCAGTATCTGGTGCAAATATAACAGAGAAGTATGCAAGCGATACACCACCTAAGCATCATTTGCCGTGCAGAATGTACAAGTATGCATACCAGATTTCTGTGTTTCCAAACATCGATGTTACTACACTACTACTGAATAAAATGAACAGCACTCAGGCTGGGGGAAAGACAAGGGAGCCATGACATCACAGAATGGGTGGGTCTTATTATTTTAGTTAGAATCAGATGACTGCTGTGGTGATGTCACTTTGGGGGAGGGAACTGATTAAAAAAAAAAAAAAAAAAAAAAGTACCTGCACTGCCTGGCCTCGATGATGTCAATAATTGGGTGACTCCAGCAAGCTTTATTCAAACGTGAGAGAATCATTTTGTAAGTGAAACCATCACAGCATGAGAAGGTAGGCTTCTGTTACAGAAGTGGAATTATAAAAATTGTAAATGCTTTATTGTTGTTGCTTTACAGAGGACAATGTAAATAGGGAAGAAAAGGGCCGTGAAGTTGAGGAATACATTAGAGAAACCTGTTGTACTCCTTTAAGGCCCTATCTCTGTAGTCAATCTCCTACAGGTTACTGACAGGCCCTATGCCTGACAAATAAGGCATCCTCATATCCAGCTCTGATGGATCTCATGCATAACCGCCAAACAAACAGCACCAGAAACAATAGATCCAAGGACCTGAACTTTGTCTGTGATATAAATAAAACATGCTGGAGAGACCGATATGTGTCTCAAAGGATCCCCATAGTATGGAATAAGCTCCCTATTTATGTGAAGCAGAGTTCACCCCTGACCCTATTGAAATGAAACCTTGATCATTTGATAGGAAATCTCAAGCTCATTCCTAGTCTGGTCCCCATGTCTCTGATGGACAACAGAGTTTGACAGTAAGTAAATTAATCCCCAACTACCCTCCCTCACATGACCCTTAGCGACCTCCGTAATAACATACCCCACCATATAGGAATCCAAGGCAATCAGAGACAAAACTGTGTTGTGTTGCACAGCTAGGCTTATAAAGATCTTGGTGATAATTAGCCTAGTATAAACATATGAACCAATTAACTATGAACCTCTGAATGACAGCATCATTCTATTATTTTCCAATATGATTTACTGCACAGGTGACTTGTAACACATACTTAGAGGATAGAAAAAAGAGCATGATTATGTCAGTGTAGTAAGTAAGATTTGGAATAAGATGAATTTTTATGCCATGGAGGAAAAAGATCTATAAGTGAGAAGATGTTAAGATAATCATAGGATCATAGGACATTCCTAGGCTATCGACCTGGAGGTCTTTTTAAGCCTAGCCATTACATCCCAGTGTAATACCATGGGAATGCTAGTCAATACTCAAGACAGCATTTAGTGATGACTGCCCATGTCTAGGAGGATTGTGGGCATTATCCCTGGTAAGAATTTACAGTGCCCCATCCACTTGTCCAGGTTCATCTTTAGCAGTGTCACAGAGGTGCTCTGTTTCACATGAATTGTTAGCCTGTTCCATAGATGTGGCAGTCACTGGGAGATAAATCTGTCCATTCAGCATGTCCTACAAAGGATGACTTTTCTGATCAATTCAAAAATTTCAACAATATAGGGTATCCAGAATGGAAGTATATTTTAAAATCACATGGTGCTCCTGTTAGAAAGTAGACAATATGCATAGTGAATATTCATAGAAGAATAGTAATGTTTAAAGCAGAACATGTTAATAAAACCCCTGTGACGACCGTGCCCTGGCCCATCAATCAAGGAGCCTCAATCCTCACCACTAACACCAGGGAGATTGTCTCATAGAAGAGGAAAGGATAACTAATACACACAGTAAAGTACAATTTCCCTTAAGTGCACACAGAGATCACAGTCAGTCTGGGGCTGGTTGCTCCCTTGCTCACCAAGTCCCCAATAAGACTCCCCACTGGCACAGCTATAGGGTCCAGGTCTCAGCCTAACTGGGCAAGCCAAAACCTCCAGTACCCTCTCTGTCCAAACAGTGCTTTGTGTCCCTGCCAAGTAGCTGACACAACACACACACACTTTGAGATAAGTATTTATACAACTTCACAGACACTCCTGGGAAAGGCTGACACAGATTCTCCAACTGTGCCCCTTTACCCAGACTATACAGTAGTAATTACTGCCACCACCCAGTTAATAATATCAGCTACTAAAAGGCCCTTAAAAGGGTGTCCAATTATTACTGTGCAATATTATTATCTAATGGTAGTATGACTAACAGTCAAGGCTTACTTTAGAGTGCCCTATTACAATAACCTCTATAAATATGCAATGTACTCTAGAGCTTATCTCTACACAAATCAGCCACAGGTAGAAGGTTTTAAAAATATTTAATAATAAATAATTAAAACACAAGACAAAACTACTACACCACAGAGATATCTAAGAATTCAGCGATCACACAGAAACTTAAAATAATACAGTAGGACAGGTCTGATTTCAAAGAAAAATATCTAATTAATCTTTACTAGCTTTAACTATTCCTACAAGAAATCACAGTGCTAAAACTTACATGTGAGCATAAGGTAGAGTGCTGAGAAGTTGGATGTCCAAAGTCAAAATGCTTCCAGTCTCTTGTGTGAAATAGTATTTTAAACATTGCTAACAAACATGTTTGCTGGGTCCCTCCCCAAATTACATCATTTTTGACACTTAGGTTTTCTCAGGCAAACAAACTGCATTATTTAGCAATCACCTGCACAGAAACTTACAACAATAGAAGACATTTCACATGTATATTCTAACAGAAACTAGAGCAATAAAGTACCTTCCACATCTAAATTTTGATCATAAACTTTAGCCTTAAAACAATGAGCATGAAACCTTCATCCAGCAGCATTGGAGCCGACTTGTAAAACATTAAAGAGATTCATAAGATCTTTTACACTTAAAAAGACACATTTGAAATACTTGGCTTGGTTTTCCTTACAGCAGATGGCAATGTTGCAACAATCTCGAAGTTCACATTTTACAGTGTTTTCTTACATTTAAAAACACAAGCCTGTATTTTACATTTATTTATAGAGTTGATAGAATTATGTATCAAATTCTGTTTGACTAGGCTGGCAGCCTTCGCCCATCTCTCCCTAATTGTCACACCCCCTTAGACATGCAATTGTTTTATGGTGGGCAACTTCAGTAGGTTTCTCTGATTTGGGAATCAAACTTATGGCTAAAGACAAAGAGTTATTTATAAGAGGCAAAGTAAAAATACAGGTTATTTTTGTTTTATTTCTTTTCAAATTAGTAAGGGAAGAAATATAGAGTTTTGCTTGTTTGGACTGTGGTGGAAATGTGAGTTAGTGTTGGGGAAAGGAAAGTCTTTGTATTGGAAGGGAAAGTTAGTGAATGTGACTTTTGTATAACAGAAATCATATGAAACAGGTGGAAATGGGGTAGGGTAAAGGAATGAAGGATATATGTGCATTCTGAGTTGTTCATAACAGGTTAGACATCCAACAGTGCCTGAAAAATAACATTCTGGCACTCTAAGTTTCCATAAGTGCTTCATCTAGGGGAAATATGGTTAAGAAACCCAATAGGTAGTAATATAAACTTCAGAAACCTAAGACAAGTGTGACAAAAAAAAGACCATAGTAATACTCTAATCAAAGAAGGGTAAACACACTGACCTCTGTGTGCTAAGGCAATGGAGCAGATTCATCTTAGCAGTTCACAGAGGAAGGGTTCTTTCTTTCCAGGGGTGACACACACAGTATAAAAACAAAGTTGAAAACAGCATTCTTACTTTTATTGTTAAAACTGTGTAGCACTACTTTTCTTAAATTTTGTTGAAGTCCACTGCCAGAAGCTAAAGCATTTTAGTTCAGTTTTAAAATGAATTCACTCCATCAGTTTTTCCCAGCAGGGTAAAGTAAGTACATCAGTCTCCCCTTCTTTAGGATTGCTGTAATGGTATAAATGCTTATGACCCATCTCTGTATTACTGATTTAATGTGATTTGACATTTCTGGACAAAACTTTATATATCTTGCTCTTGCTCTGCACTGCTGTATCCACAAATGTGATTTTGGCATCCTGTCAAGTGTTTGGCTTCTCAGCTATCTAAAAATATAATTTTGTCAGCACTGAATAACAGGTCTTATGCACAAAATATTTCTTCCTGGTGAGAAAAAACAAGGCTGCCTTTTTTTCCCTAGTGATGATTTTTGCATGTGCTTTTTGTAACATCTTACTATAACTGTGTTTCTTAAGTCAATGTTATTATAAGCAACTGCAAAATACCTGAGAACATCCAGCTAAATTTCTAGTGTTTTCTCAAGCCTCTTTGGTAAATATACTCTACTCAACATATTTGCTGTGCGTAGCACCCTACCTGGCCAACATTTCACTTTAAGATCATGTTTCTTTAGGTGGTAAATTGGAGGGGCCTTGTATAAAGAGTTTCTGTAAATGCTTTGCCAGGATTTATGGTCTGTTTCTACCTAGATATCTTCACCACATACATAGTTTTGAAACTTCTGTCATCCATGTGCTATTTTTAACTATTATTCTATCTGATTATATCTCTCTTGGGTTTCTATAAATGATCTCAACCCAGACGTAAATAGCAGCTCTACTAGCACCCATACCATTTTGACAAACGGGTATTTGCAGCACAAGACACTTATTTACATCATAGTCATCAAAATCAGATATACCCATTGCCCAGGTTGCTGCAGAGAGATTGACCTACTGCCAGCTGTGATATTAAGAAAAGATAAGTTTTTATTCTCATTTTTTTTGTCTGCATTTTGATTTAATATCTCAGGAATCTGTACAACTGTACTTTTTCTTCTTCTTCTTGTGTTATAGCTGTATATCTCTCAGTATTGACCTAATTTGTAGTGAAATCCTTTGTCTGGAGGCCTTGTCTGTTTTCTTAGTGGCAGTAAGTTTCCAGAACTAGTTTCATCCGGCAAAAGTATTCCTGCATTTGTATTGTTTGGTTTCTGTCGTGTGTTTTAAATCAGATATACCTGTTGCTCATGCTGCTGCAGAGAGAATGACCTACTGTCAGCTGTGATATTGAGAAAAGATAAATGCTTATTCTCATTTTTTGTCTGCATTTTGATTTACTATCTCTGTAATCTGTACAACTGTACTGATTCTTCTTCTTGTTTGTCCCCACCCACCCTCTCTGTTCTTGTTTTGGTGTTAGTGTTGGTGGCTCTGGAATTGCCCGCCCCTCCTGTAAGCCTGTATTTGAACACTCCTCCTGAGTCCATCTCATTTGCTCACTTAACCGAATACAGTGAGATCATATTCTGAGTCTAGTGTTCACGCTACATAATACAGAGAGAAGATTTGAAACGGCCAACCCACTTAGGTTCTTCCTTCCTCTCTCTTTGCACTTTACTAACAAAAAAAAAAAATTCATCTGCTTTTACTGTATTTGTGTTTCTTCCTACTTTATTTTGCTTTTGCCTCTTCTTAAAAGTACTCGATTTTATTTATTCTGCTGCACTTATTGCTGCTTGGTAGTAGCCTGATTAAATTGTAACTGTTATTCTAAGTCTTTTGGTTTAAGCACTTGGGCTTCATACAGGTTGTTTTACATTAAGAAGGTTTGTGGTCTGCACTGTTGTGGCAGGACAGGTAGCTTACATCCTTCTAAGCTGGGAATTGCTGATTGAAAGCTCAGTGTCTGCTATTCTAAAAGTTTATTAGTTCTGGTTTAAGCACTTGGGCTTCAGGCCAGTTATTCTAAATTAAGAAGGTTTGTGGTCTGCACTCTTGTGGGAGGAGAGGCTGGATTCTGCCCTTCTGAGCTGGGAATTTCTGATCACAGGCTTATTGTGCCTGCTTATTTGAACTGTTTCTTTCTGAAATTGGTGCCCCTTGTTGCTGCAGCATAGACCAGATTCAGGCCTGCTAAATCTAGCTTTGTTTGTATAACTTGAGCACTGATCCAGGCCATTTTTTTTTGGAGAAGGTTCCCCTACAACCTAGTAGCAGGAGTGTGCAGTTAGAACTTGTCTGATTGAAGACTGCTGGAACAGGGCTCAGTTTTGAGTTTTTTTCTGATTAATTGGGTAACTTGTTTAAATCAGATTGTTCATTTTCTATTGTTTTATATATGTAAAAAAATTGCATTTTATTTATCTGTTTTTACTGTATTTGTGTTTCTTCCTACTTTATTACTAGGGACATTGACTGCAACTCTGAACTGAGATATATAACAATAAATATCTTTTCATGCGCATTTAAAGTGTTTTTTGATTGTATCTGCTTTATTTTCTGAAAAAATATATATATATTAATACTTTTTTCCCACCATTCTAAGCTAGTATAGTCCAGTTTTTAAGTTAGTGCTGAATTCAGGGCTGCATTACAAATCTCTGTGTTTGCCCATACCTTACTTGGATAGAAGGAAGTTTCTCTGTTCACCTGTGAGAGAGGGGAGCTTTGAGCAGCCTATCTGTCCCTGGAGGAGTAGTTTCAGCCCAGAAAGTAGTAGTTTATTGGCCATTTTGGGCTAATTTCTATCTCTTTCATTTCTCTGCTATAAAAAATGCATTTGCCTTGTTTTGCATGCCAGGCAGCGCCAGTTAGCTAAGGTATAATTATTCCCAGCTCCAGAAAGTCTCCTCTTCAATTTTCCCTTGGAACTAGACAAACTTTTAACTTAAGCAAACAAGTCATTCATTTCTCAGCCTGGTACTTGCTTAAAACCCATAGCAAGCACTTATAAACCCTAGCACTACAGAAGGACAAGGCTCTATTCGACCTTACCAGCCATTCAGTAAAACAGTTTACTGTACCTATCCAGGCATGTCCAAAGGGCAGTTTCAGGTGTACTCTTCAGTCCAACTTGTGAATCTGGGCATTTTGAGGCAATGTTACAACTGCCTCATGTACACAGACAACCGTCTCCTCCTACCACCAAACACTAATACATGCGAGAGATGCAATTATACAGCCAAACTGGAGGCTAAGCTCTCTCAACCCAAGACTGGATCAGACAGTCAAGAGGAGAAGGGAAATACTGGCATCACACCACCAGTCTCACATAGACCCATTAAACCAGTACCAGCAAAAAACACACGTAAATACAAGAAAACATACTCGGATGCTCTAAATAAAAATCTCCAAAAGCAACAGAGCCCTCCAAAGCAGACATTAAAGCAACCTCCACCCCCCAACACAAACCATAAAACACATACTTCACAAACCAGTGTGCCATGCAATCACAGCCCTCAAGGCAAAACAACATACACAACATACTATTATTAGGTGACTCTATAGTGAGACACACTGACATCCCACTCACTAGGCTGAATAAGGAGAAGGTTACTGTTAGCTGCCTGTCAGGTGCCAGAATCCGCCACATAACACAAGCACTCAGGTCACTCCAGAACAAGTACAAATATGACTCTGTCATTGTCCATGTTGGTGTGAATGACCTGAGCCATACCTCCCTGGACTACATGAAAAGAGACATGGAAGAGCTCTCTGATCACATAGCCCAGGCCGGTATGACCCTAACCCTGAGTAGCATCCTGCCCTCACCACTAATTATACCACGGTATAAAGAAAAAAATATCAATTTCAACAATTGGCTAAGTTTCTGGTGTCATTCAAAGGGGATCCAGTGTCATTTTGCCTGGGATGACATGCTCGACAAGTCACGCTGCTTCGCTAGAGATGGCTTGCACCTGTCATCCTTAGGCTTTCAAATACTGGCAAAGGCTCTTGCCACCCATATAGTGCCTTTTTTAGGCAAGGCTCAAAAGGGAAACCCACTGCCGTAAATAGCACAAGTAACAAAAATCTGAGGGTAATACTACTCAATGCCAGAAGTATTAGCCTCAAAATGCACACACTCGAGGCACTCCTCAGTATGGAGAAAATCGATATATGTGCAGTAACAAAACCTGGTTTATGGCTCCAGAGAGCACCCCAGCACTACCAGGCTATAACTTATACCATACATTTTGGCCACAGAACCTGGACCGAAATACAAAAGGCAGGGGAGTATCAATATTCATCAAGGATACCCACACCTCCATGTTAGTGGCACAGCACGATGCTTCAGAGATTATCCACGTGCAATTAACAATGGGCAAACCTGCAATTCAAATTGTAGCTTGCTACAGATCACCCTTCATGTCCCAGGAACCCCCATTCCGCATTTCTGGAAACACTGGGTAACATAAAGGTCCTACCTAACACCCTAATATTGGGTGATTTCAACTACCCAAACATTAACTGGGAGAACTACTGAAGTACTAACTCCCTTGCCCAACATTTCCTAGAATTTATAAACTCAAACGCCCTGGAACAAAAGTTCAACACTCCCACCAGAGGTGACAACATATTAGACCTGGTCATCACCAACATGGGTGACTGGTGTTCCACACTGGAGGTCAACCCTCGCTGGTTAGATCTGACCATAAACAAATCACTTTGGATAACCACATTCCACCCCCACCCCCGGACAAGGAAACCACAGTGAAAAACTTCAAAAGCAAACTTCACGTTACTTAAGATGGAGGTGGAAAGTTTTAAAGCCCCCATGCTAAAGGATAACACTGTCCAAGCTGCAAAATCCTTTACTAATGCATTCTACAGGCACCTACAAGAATGCATGGATCATGCTATCCGAAGCAAAACCAAGACTTGCTCCTCTAAGAAAAGGAAACCAGTTTGGTGGACCAAAAGGAAGGAGGAAACTAGTACAAAAAAGAGTAAAATCCCAAGAAAGGAAGACATCCCTGATCAGTATCAGCAAGAAACTACGATCCCTTATAAAATCGTCCAAGGCGAGTTTTGAAAAAAAACTTGCCAAGGACGCCAAAGATAACCACAAGGCATTCTTTAGCTATGTCAATAATCTAAGTGGCAATGCTCAGATCTGCTTGAAATTAGTGCAGAATGGCACAAAATACACTGAACCAACTGATATTGCCAACATCCTGGCAGACAGATTCAGTGCAAACTTCACCCCCCTCTCACTGAGTCTATATTATAACATCGAAGTCTTAACACTTTGAATGTTATAATATCAAACCATTTCGATTGAAAGACTATAACATCGAACACTCAGAATAGCGAATTTTTTCCCAGGGAAAAAAATCGCTGTTTCGACAAACATACACGCAACACAAGCACACCAAAATAAATAATCCACACACATACACTTCACAAAACCCTACACTAAACCATACATACAATACTAGCGATCAACTTACCTTAACCCAACCCTAAACCTAAAGTACCTAACTATCACACACTCACCTTACCTGCTCCCTAACCCTAAAGTCCCTATCGCACACTCACCTTACCCCTCCCTAACCCTAAGGTCCCTATCGCACACTCACCTTACCCGCTCCCTAACCCTAAGGTCCCTATCACACACTCACCTTACCCGCTCCCTAACCCTAAGGTCCCTAACTATCACACACTCACCATAACCCAATCTGTTCGCACACTTACCTTAACCCGGTCCGTAAACTTCGCTCCACAGTCGAGGAAATAGCAAAGCTGCAGAAACTGCCTACTGAATAGAAAATATTCAATATTCTGCAGCTTCACTATTTTCAGCTTTCGGTGCATAGGATTCGATATTACAACATTCAAAGTTTTAAGACTTCGATGTTGTAATATAGACCCCTCTCACCCCAAAAGGGCCCATAACTATACCAGAAGAATGTAGAGCCCCTGAAATCACAGACACACAGGTTAAAATAGCCCTCTCCAAAGCCAAAAACACAACATCAATGGGACCAGAAGGTGTCCCAGGCTGCATCCTACATGAGCTCAAAGACGAACTAACTCCTCACCTAAACACACTGTTCAAACTCAGCCTCTTCATAGGCTATGTACCCATAGAGTGGTGCACAGCAATGGTTATTCAGCTCCACAAAGGTGGGGCCACAACAGACCCTGGGAGCTATCGCCCTATAAGCCTGACTAGCTTGGTCTGCAAGGCTATGGAGCTCATCATCACGGAACTCATTAACAGTGACATTGGGGACCTCCAAACACTGGACACTACCCAGTTCGGCTTTGTTAAGAGCAGATCATGCCTTCTAAACCTTGTGGAATTCTTTGAGACAGTTACCAAGGCTATCGATGAGGGAAAGGTGGTAGACACAGCCTACCTAGACCTCGCAAAGGCCTCCAACACCATTCCCAAATCTGGTATTATAGACAAGCTCACCAGACTGAACATAAACCCCTATGTCATAAGATGGGTTGCCAATTGGCTCATGGACAGAACCCACATGGTGAGAGTTGTGGGAGCTAGGTCTGACTCTAAACTGGTTACAAGTGCTGTTCCCCAGGGCTCAGTCCTAGGACCCCTCCTGTTTGGCATATACTTCTCAGAGGTACAGACAAGCACAGGAGGACTATGGCTGACCAAGTTCGCAAACGGCTGCAAACTAGAGGCTATAATTGACTCACCAGCTGATACAGACATCCTCCAAAAGGGTCTCACTGAGACGGATACCTGTTGTCAAAATCATGGCCTCAAGCTAAATGCCAAAACATCCATAGTTATTCCCTTTGGAAATAACAAAGTACCTACAAACTACCACATAGGTGGTAGACCCCTAAATACGGAAAACGTAATAAGGGATCTGGGGACCCAAGTAGATAGTAATCTCTACTTTGATAATCACATTGCCAAAGTTCATAGGTTCATAGGTTGGTACTAGGCTATCGGCCCTAGGGCCTATGCAAGCAGGGTTGCCAGACATCCCTATTTGGGCGGGACTGTCCCGAGATCAGCAGCCTGATCCTGAGTCCCACCCTGCCGGTTTAAATCCCGGCCAGCCTCCGCTTTGTTTGTTTTTTTTTTTTTGATTGTCCCGTATACCTGGCATACGGGCCAATCAAAAATTGCTAAACATGGAGCTTCTTGTGTTCCACATTAAACACAAGAAGCTCCGTGTTTAGTGATTTTTGATTGGCCCATATGCCGGTATACGGCCCAATCAAAACTCGCAAAACAGGGACCTACTTGTGTTGAATGCGGAACTGCAATGCATTAAACACGAGAAGCTCCGTGTTTAGTGCAGAGCTACTGAGTGAGCTGAGTTCTTTAACGTGGAACTGTGTTTCGCATCAAAGACATTTTTTTTTTTTTTTTTTTTTGGTCTTCACTTGCCATGGGAGACCTTCTGGTTTTTTTTTGTCCCTACCTGGGGGGCTGGAAATCTGGCAACCCTGTATGCAAGCCTAGCCATAACAATTCCCTGGATATTTCTTCCCACAATATTTACTTCTCTGGACCCCTGTCTAGCAGGGTGACTGACATGATCCCCGGGGTGAATTTCCTATCTCCCATCCAATCATCAAGGTTCCTTTTGAAGAGGGCCAATGAGGCGCTCTGCTTGACATGTATGGACAGTCTATTCCAGAGTATGGGGAGTCTCTGGGTCAGGAACCTATCCCTCCAGCATGTTTTGTTAATTGTGATGACAAGGTTTAGATCCCTGGAGCATGTGGCTCTGAGGGATTGGGATTTCTTTAAGTGGAGCATGTCCAACAGCTCAGGGTTTGACATGGCCTTGTATGTTAAGCAGAGATCGCCTCTGAGTAGATGATATGCCACAGAGTATAGCTGGAGTTTTTTTAGATGGTCAGCATATGGCATCTGCTTTAGGCCTGTGATTCTTTTACTGAGGCATTTCTGTAGCCTTTCCAGCTGTTGCAGATGTCTTGTGAGGTACATACCAAACAGGGCATTATACTCTATAATGGGTCTAATGAGGGATGAGTACAGTGGGACAATGACCTCCTTTTTTCTGGATGAAAAGCCTTTAGTGATGAGGTGTGCCACATAGAAGGATTTACTGACTGTTATGGTGATGTGGTTATCAAAACTGAGACCACTGTCCACCTGTGTCCCTAAGTCTCTCATCACACTTTCGATGTTTAGTGCCCTGCCACCTATGTGGTAATTCATGGGTACATGTTTTTTTCCAAAGGGGATAACTATACATTTCTTGGCATTAAGCTTGAGCCTATGGCTCTGGCACCAGGCATCTGTTTCTGTAAGGCCCTTTTGCAGAATATCCACATCATTTGGGGATTCAATAATGGCTCCACGTTTGCAGTCATCTGCGAACTTTGTTAGCCAGAGTCCCTTAGTGTTGGCCTGTACTTCAGAGAAGTAGATGCCAAACAAGAGTGGTCCCAGGACTGAACCCTGAGGTCCTCCACTTGTCACTTGGCTGGATTTGGAGTCGGCTACTTTTACAGTCTGACTTCTGACAGTAAGCCAGCTGGCAACCCATCGAGTGATGTAGGGATTTATGCCCCGCTTAGTAAGTTTATCTATGATTCCAGAGTGGCGGATGGTATTGAAGGCCTTAGCGAGGTCCAGATAGGCTGTGTGGACTGCCTTTCCCTTGTCCACAGCTCTGGAGACTGATTCAAAGAAGTCAATCAGATTCAGGAGACAAGATCGGCCCTTCTCAAACCCAAACTGGATGGGGTCCAGTGCTTGAAGGTCTTTGTGTATAAGTTCCATGATAATGCGTTTCATGCCCTTGCAGATCAGGCTTGTCAGACTGATGGGAAGGTAGTTCCCAGGATCCAAGGTGGATCCTCCCTTGTGGAGCTGGATAACTGTAGCTGTGCGCCACTCAGTGGGCACGAAGCCTGAGGTGAGGCTATGATTAAACATGACACTTAGGTGAGGTTCCAGTTAATTTTGTAGTTCATGTAGTACACAGCCTCGGATGTCATCTGGTCCCATGGATGCCATATTCTTAGCTTTGGAGAGTGCAGTTTCTATCTGTGGGGCTGTGATTATCAGAATTTGGCAATCTTTTGGTATTGAGATGGGCCCTTTAGGGGGTGAGATGGGAGTGAAGTTGGCACTAAATTGATCTGCCAAGATATTGGTAATATCCTTGGGATCAGTATATTTAATGCCATTCTGTTGTAGCTCAGATCAGATCTGAGCATTGCCATTTAGATTCTTGACATAACTATAGAATGCCTTGTGGTTGTCTTTGGAATCTTTGGCAATTTTATTTTTGTAACTAGCTTTTGAGGATTTTATGAGGGATCTCAGGTTCTTACTGAGGCTGGTGAGGGAGTTTTTTGCATCCTGGGATTTTCCTCTTTTCTGTAACAGTTTCTTCCTTCTGTTGTATAGTTTGTTTATAGCATGGGACCACCAGATTGGCTTCCTTTTTTTGGAGAAGAGCATCTTGGTTCTATTTGGGATGGCACGATTCATGCACGAGTGGATGTGCTCATACAGTGCGTTAGTGTAAGATTCTGTAGTCGAACTTCCAGATCCTGTCTGCGTGGGTGTTGTAAAGTTTGTCACTTCTGACTTCAGTAGCATGAAGTTGGCTTTGAAGAAGTTTTTTAAGGAGGTTTCCTTAATGGGGGGTGGGGTGGGATATGGATGTGAAGGGTGATTTGCTTAGGGGTGACCACTGGTGTGGAGCATCTATCTCCCATGTTGGTAATGATCAGGTCTAGGATATTGGAGCCCCTGGTGGGACAATGGATTAGCTGATCCAGGGCATTGGAATTTATGAATTCCAAGAACCACTGGGAAAAGGAGTTGGTACCCGAGTAGTTTTCCCAATTAATGGCAGGGTAGTTGAAATCACCCAGTATTAGGGTGTTTGGTTGTATCTTAATATTTTCCAGTATGTTTAGAAAGGTGTAGTGAGAATCTTGGGGCATGGTGGGGGATCTGTAGCAAGCTACAATTTGGATTGTAGTCTTGCCTAGTGTTAGTTGCACCTGGAGAATTTCAGATGCATTGTGTTGGGCAACTAGCCTGGAGGTGTGAATATCCTTGGTGAATATCGACACTCCTCCACCTTTAGTGTTTTGGTCTTAGTTTTGTGGATGAAAAGTGTGGTAAGAATTGTAGGCTGGTATTGAAGGGGTGCTCTCTGGAGTCTTGAACCAGGTCTCAATTACTGCACAGATATCGATGTTCTCCATTTGTAGGAGTGCCTCGAGAGAGTGCATTTTGAGGTTTAGACTTTTAGCATTGAGTAGCATTACCTTCAGATTTTGCATGCTTGTATCTGTTGCGGTGGTGGTTTTATCCTTTGAACCTTGCCTAAAAAGTGGTTAGAAAATCCTTCTATGTGGCCCACCTAATCACAAAAGGGTTTGCATCTAAATCAAAGAGGTCATTGTGCCCCTCTACTCATCACTCATCAGACTCATCATACAGTACAACTCCCCATTTGGGATGTACCTTACAAGACACTTGCAACAGCTGGAAAGACCACAGAAGTACCTCACCAAGAGGATCACTGGCTTCAAACAGATGCCCTATGCAGCTCGACTGAAGAAACTCCAGCTGTACTCGGTTGCATACTGCCTGATCAGAGGTGATCTCTGCCTGACATACAAGGCCATGTCCAACCCAGAATCGATGGACATGCTCCTCCTAAAGAAAAGCTTATCCCCTCAAGCCACAAGCTCTAGGGATATAAACCTCACCACAACAATAAATAGGACGTGCTGGAGGGATAGATTCCTGTCCCAGAGACTTCACATGCTTTGGAACAAGATTCCAATCTACATTAGGCAAAGCTCCTTGCTAGGACTCTTCAAGAGAAACCTTGATGAGTGAATGGGAAACAGAAAGTTTACTCCAGGGATCACTTCAGTGGCTCTGCTGGACAGAGGCACAGGGAACTAATCTAAGGGGGCGGCGAAAGCCAACACATTCTGGCTAGGCTTATAAATGCCTTTAGGCAGATAGCCTAGTCCCTACCTGTGAACCTATGAACCTAAGTATCTAGCACTGGTGCATCTGCAACTTGAGTATGAAGCATTTCAAAAACTCTTTTCCTGTTTATAACTTCATTTCCAGGCTATATCTTGTTCTGTTGCATAGTGTTGGAGATGTTTCTATACCTCTTGACTTTCACTGTACATGTCTGTGTGTCATTGTGTGTGTGTGTGTGTGTGTGTGTGTGTGTGTGTGTGTGTGTGTGTGTGTGTGTGTGTGTTCTCACAAGTCAAAACAAAAATGTACAAAATATTAGGAGGTATTACTTGCTTGAATATAATGTGAAACATGATCTTGCCAACAAAAAATGCAAACTAGTAGGACAGTTTACTTTCTTGGATATTATAATTTGAAACAAGGTATTGTACTTCTTATTTTTATAATTCATATGCCAGAAACATGACAAATGGCTTTACTTGCTGCCTTGTATATGTAAATAATATCCCAGTATCTTTTTTAGTGGCAGTTTGCTACAGTGCTTTAAACGTATTCCAGCCACAGTACTTTACTGTAAACATTGGATATAATAATATATTCTTTTGGCATGTTTAGTTTAATATCAACATTCTGACTATTAGTACAGCAAAGTGACACAGTGGATGGCATTGTCACCTCAAAGTAAGGTGTTCCCTGGTTTGATTCCCAGCTTGGGTGTTTTCTGTGTGGAGTATGCATGCACTCCCTGTGTTCGTGTGGGTTTCCTCCAGGTGCTGCAGTTTCCTCCCACATTACAAAGACATGCCATAGATGGATTAGACACTCTAAATTGGTCATATGTGTGAGAGTGGTGTGGAAGAACTACCATGACAGAGCTAGCCACCTGGTGGTGTAAACCTTGGTTTTAGATGATTGTCACTGTTGAAGCGACGCCCCGAGTCCATGTGCAAAAAAGGTTGTGGATGGATGCATTTTGACTATTGCTTCTCAGTATTTCCTGCCAACAGTCTAACTAGCACTTGTGTCTTAATTACACCATATGAAATCCTTTCATTTTAACAGTACCAAAGGATAGCTCCTTTTCAGTCAAATTCTTTTGAGCACACATTTTTCCTTTCATATATTTTTGCAAAATAGTTCATTCCACAATAGTATCTGCAAACACAATCCCCGGGATTCATGAAGCTTGCGCCATGAGTCGAGTAGCGTCGGCGATCTAGCACCAAATATGGCCATCGAGCGATTCAGGTAAGAGCTGTTTCCATGTGCACTACCAGCATACGCCAGAGCTGCACAGCTCCCGGCGCATGTATGTTAATTACCCCATGTGCAGCAGTATAGCTTGCAAATTAAGGTAAATAGCGATTCATGAAGTTGTGCAGGTGTAGCGTAAACATGTAGAAATGTAAACCAAAAAAAATGGTTTACATTTTGTCAAATGTAAAATCAGAGCCATGAAAGCGGACCAAACTTACGTATTATAATGTTAATATATGCCAATGGTTAAATATATAGCCAATGGCATAAAACCACATGCACAACATATAAAAAATAACATTTAATTTCATGGCCACTCCAACGCAAAGTAAAACTGCAGTGCATCGGTGCGCAAATGGGATCACAAGGAAAATATATTTAGATGCCATAAAACTGTAATGTAACACAATTCATGATATCTCCATCATAGTCAATGGCATGCATGCTACACCACAACCATAGCGCAAGGGTTGCTAAGGGTCTGTGACAGTGTTCCATGCAGTAACTAGGAATTAGCAGTCAATGCCATGCAAATGAGTCAAGTAATACTGAATCGCAAATGCCTCGCTGGCGTAAGGATATACCACATGGTGTAGCGTTACAACACCGAGAAGAGGCCTGGAGGTAAACATGACATCAAGAGAGGGGCGCGCCACCGTAGCTGTAAGTACATTGGATCATTGCTAATCCATGTTGCGTGTTGCTAAGCAAAGCCGCAGGATAGGGGTGTGGAAGTAACCATAGCTTTGCTTAGCTGAGCGCACACAAGGTAACTGAATGTTCATGTGAACGTGGATGAAAACGTGCACAAAACCCGGTAAGCGACTGTGCGCAGCGTGCACCACAGCTGAAACAGGAAGGATATGGGAAGACAATAAGGAAATGCTGCAGCATGGTAATTGGAGTACAAATTAGTAATTAACACCTAGAAACTCACAGTGGGCCATAGACAATAGCTAACAAGGCTGCTAGCAGCTACCTGCAGAACAGGAAAGGGGAGGTGCCGTACAGCAAAGGAAAGTGAACTGTTACAGCAGAACAAAGCAAACTTGCAGTAGATCAACTACAGAACACATTTCCCAACACAATCCTGGGTTGTGGAAGCACAAAACAAGAAAGGCAGCAGCTGGATGCATGCCTGACAATGGGAGAGGAATTGGGTTGAAAATAGAAGTAAAGGGCAATAGACAAATCATGGCAGACAAGCGTAAGTCAACACCAAAGGCCCCACAATAGCAGTACCTGCTGTAAAACCAATAATTAAGATACCCTGCAGCTGGAATAGCACAAACACACCCAATTACACTAGCATCATCCATTGCACAATAGTATAAGGTATGAAAGCCCCACACACACTTGTGTATTCCCTGACACTCTGCACCATTGGTGTATACAGATGGGGAACTTTTAATATGTATATGTTAGGGGCTGCCATAGCTTTGATTCACCAGCATGTGTTGGAGACTGACAGTGGTGTGGAGGATGATGCTGACAACCATCTCAGGCACCGGAGGAGGAGATGAGTGTTCAGACCCAGGGTAACCTACCAGGGGCTACATGATCTGGAGATAGTAGAGTGTTATAGGGTGGACAGGGACATCATACAGCAACTTGATGAGCTGTGCCGGCCATGCCTCAGAGACAGAGATAACAGAGGGGAACCCATCCCAGTGAACACAAAGGTATGTGTAAGCTTGATAATACTAGCTACAGGTACCTTCCAAAGGCCAACTGGGGATATCATGGGGATCCCACAGGCATCAGCATCCAGGGTACTCCACCAGTTCCTGGATGCCATGTTACCACATGCCAATGAGCTCATATACTTCCCCAGAATGCAGGAGGAGTTGGCCAGCAATATGCATCTCTTCCACTGTGTGGCAGACTAAATGGAGGTACTGGGTGCAATAGACTGCACGCACATACACATCAAGTCACCACCCGGTAAGCAGGGTAGGCATTACATAAGCGGCAAGGGATTCCCCTCCATCAACTGCCAGGTCATGTGCAATGCCCAGGGCATTATCATGGATGTGTGTTTTGGCAGCCCTGGAAGCTATCACGACTCCCACATCTGGCATGCCTCACAACTGTATCAGGTATTTGCCAGGGGGGGGCATCCCATATGGCCACCTGGTGGGGGATGCTGGCTATGCACTGAAACCGTGGATGATGACTCCCATCAGAAATGCACACACAGCCACGCAAGAATGCCATAATGAGGCACAAGCAGAAACCAGAATCATCATAGAGTGCATGTTTGGGATGCTGAAATCATGGTTCTGTTGCTTGGACATATCTGGTGGAGCCTTGCAGTACTGTCCAAGAACGTGTGCCCACATCTTCATAGTATGTGCCATGCTACACAATATGGTCCTGCGGAAACAGCTGCAGCAGGGACAGAATGGTGAAGGCCCTTACAGCCCACCACCACTGCCAAGGGATCCACAGGCACAGGGGGACTCAGACCATGAACACCCTGTGCTAGCCCCAGTAGGCAGACGGAGGTGTGCCCAGTATGACCATGCCTTGGCAAAGAGGGAACGTATAGCACATACACTGACAGTGTAGGCACTCATGGACTGACACCCTTCTCCACCTGCACACACAGCAAACATGGATGGTACACACACATGACCACCTGTAAATTGCCATGTATAGGTGGTCTACTGTGTGCATCCTACATAGGTAGCATACACACAACCGTCATTGGCACAAGGTAAGTCAATACCTGAACAGTAAATTAAGCTATCAGCATGTGTCCATACTGTACATACATGTTCATAGATACATAGGTAGGTACATGCCCAACTGCCAAGGCCACTGCTAAGCATAGGCAAAACGTGTCTGCTGTCGCCACCCCATCGATCAACTAACTGTCCCTCTGTGGAGCAGAGCCACTTGTGGGATTCCTGGGGTGTAGCTACTGTTCACCACCCACTCTGCAAGGATTCCCTCGAGTGTCAGTGAGGGGTTTTGTATAATGTAATTAGGGATGTAGTTCCAAATAATGGGGAGAATCCCTGACAGGAATCTTCACAGATGTGTACATGTTACATGGTATACCTTAAACACAGCTTGCATATATAGGTAGTTCTCCACAGAATAATAAACATGTGGAGCACACAACTGCTGAAATGTGCGTTAATCACCCTTGCACTACAAGTGCCTGGTCTGAGAGGTAAGATATCACTGGCAGGATTAGAACACGCAACCATGTACACATTCATCACAATAACATACCACTAAGCTACCTGAGATGTATCAATGGCAGTCATGTATACTGACAGGATAAAACACAAAAGGTAGGAATGTGTTGAAATAGGACAAACTGGCATGTACCCAATGAAAGGTGTATGTTATTTATATATATATATATATATATATATATATATATATATATATATATATATATATACACATCATCATATATAGAGATAGAGAGAGAGGGAGAGAGAGCAAGATATGTCAATATATGGGGATATACATATATATATGTAGATATATAGATAGGTTAACATCATCTACATAACCATGGGATACCTACCACATACCAACTGCTTTACATACCGACGCGCGTAATCCCAAGGTTTAAGGTCTGAAAGAACACAGTACCAAAACACCAGATGCACGAGGTGTAAACTCACGATGTTAATGGACAGTTAGCCAGTGCTTCTGGTGTTGCGGTTCGGGTAGGGTACTGTATGCAAGTGTGTTTCTTAGGGCTGTAGTGTGTGTTAGTGTGTGTTCTGTGTGTAGTGTGTGTTCTTGGGGGACTGTAATGTGTGGTTGTGGATTAGATTTGTGCGTCTGTTTGCGCATCCTTGGATGTAAAATATTAAAGTAGGGGGTGGTGTGGGGGGGCACAGACACATACATGGGGGGGTGTAGGGGGGCTTTGCCACCTGCTCATATGTAGTGTAGGATGGTTTGTTTGGATGTGCTGGGTAGCAGTGTATCTGTGTGTGCATGTGTGTGTTCCATGTTCATGTTACTTTCGTGAGTTACTGTCGATGTCGGTAATGTGGGGTATGGGAGTCTGGTCCTGATACTGTGTGAGTCAGAACATTGGGGTTTCGGGATTCCGTAGGTCTCCCGTATACAGCAGTTGAAGTGTTCATATATGTGTATAACATAGACCATAGCAATCACACATTCCGCCACTACCAACCTTTATGAACAAAGGATATGGAGAGTATATGCCTATACACTATTACAAATATGTGCTATGGACATGAGCCAATGATAGTGTTACCACCTGTCCCACATTGCGAGGGACACTCCCTCTTTGGGCGGTTGTGTCCTGACCAAATATATTAAATGTGGCAAATGTCCTGGGATTGTAGGACATAATTATGTCCCATATGTACTGTAATAGTTGCATACAATAGTTATTTCTGTATCTAAAATACCTACATGTTACAGGCAACAGGACAAGCAACTAAACCGCTACAAGAATAAGCTTGTAATTAGGCAAGAAAGGAAAGTTCTATCCCTTGTACTGACCATGGGTTTGTATCGGCCTGTAAAATCAGATGTGTGTCCTGAAAAGGTCCCACTATGGCAATATGGAAAGGTGGCAACCCTAGCCAAAGAGGGTCAGTCACCAACACAACTACAATGACTGCAAATACCTATGACAGAAATACACAGCTATCATGTAGCAACACGTTATTACATTCAGATGTATTACCGAAGGGATTCAAGGACTAACATCACCTGCATGCTATACAGGAACCACATAACAGTGCCTTAATGAATCAGCCTGCAATTACCATTGTATTAGTCCACAAAAGGATAGGTGTTCAAATAGGGAAGGTACCCTCACGCACATAACGATTATGTACAAAAGCAGTTCCTACACACCTGCATCTGCTAAGCACACCCACCAACATCACCCCCACACCCAAACATATTACAATACAAACTGTAATAACATAAAAAATCATTCACACACTGTACGACATCTGCAGAAGCCTTAACATACCTTGTCAGAGACACACTAACATGGCCCTATGTGAAATAGCTGTTTTTATACAATGGAATAGCTGCTGATGTAATAGGGTTTGTTTGCACTAGTCCCATTTCAGAGGGTTGTGCGTACACTGGGATGTGCTAGCAATTAGTGAGTAAAAGCACAGTATGCTACACTTGTACACCAAATCAAGGATGTCTGGTGAGCACACTGTAAACCACATAACAGTTCATGCATAGCCATACTGCCTTGAGCTGGCCAAACATCCTTGCCAGACTTAAACATCTGCAGAAGTATCAGGTACAAACAAACCCTGCATAAGTAGCACTGTTCCGAAATATAACAGCTGTACTCACATGTAGAACTAAATCGTCTAGCCATTACACACAGTCCACGGGAGTCATGAAGCTAATATATCTCTGTGTGTCTCCATATAGCTGTTGAAATATATCGCAATAACACATCTTGACTGTCTTCCTCGAAAGTAAGGCAATCGGACAACGCCCAAAAGGAGTACTCACTTATACACCACTGTTGCCATGGTATCAGCTAATGGAGTAGCTGCACAGCTGATGTGCATCCAATTAACTACTTTGGAACAGCAATTGGTGGACAGGATACCACATGTTACCGATATGTAACTAGAAAAGTATGTGTTATCACACATTCAAACCATCCGTATATACCAGTGGAACATTACAAAGAACATTGAAACACAAACCAAAAAGGATTGAATCAACAGTTAATGACACCTCGGGTTACTAATAAGGTATGTAGAACACTCAGTATGTCTGTGTATGTAGTACTTTTCTGTAGTATTTAAAGTGCATGCAATCCATATAGTGGAAACAGTTATCTTGTACTGATGTATTGTTTAGCATAGTAACGCTTGTAGTATTTGTGTGTACTGCTGTAGGTCACAAGGCAAACACTGCATACACCACAAGGGATGTTATATAAGGGCTTTGAACAGAAATACTCCTCACCATAGTATAGGATAGTATATGTTGATATATTCTAACTGTAGCCATATGTATGGGTGTATTACAGAGAATAACATGTGAAAGGATGGGCCACTGTGCAAGTATGATTTGCATTGTGGGATATTGTGCCAATAACTGTGTAATGTACAGTATTGTAGGCAGATACGTATTACAAGATACATAGCATTACTGTAATGTTAGGCAAACATTAGTTATGTCAATTAGCATTTATAATACACAATAACAGGATACATATGTCTTTTAGTGAGCTGACAGTTTATCAGCATGATAGCAAAGTAAAATGGAAGAGCTATTTAACTATCCATGCACATAAGACATGTAATATGTGCAAAAGTAGGTACTAGGCTGTCTTACCAAGGGTATCTGTAAGCCTAGCTAGCATGTGTTGGCATTTGCCACCCCCATAGGTTGGTTCCCTGTGCCTCTGAACATCAGAGCCAATAGTTTCCTGTGCCTCTATCCAGCAGAGCCACTGCAGTGATCCCCGGGGTACATGTCTGTCTCCCATCCACACGTCAAGGTTTCCCTTGAAGAGTGCTCATGAGAGGCCCTGCCTGATGTACATTGGAATCATGTTCCAAAGCATAGGGAGTGTCCGGGTCAGGAATCTATCCGTCCAGCAAGTCCTACTCATCGTTGTGGTTAGGTGTATATCCCTAGAGCATGTGGCTCTCAGGGGCTTCTGTTTAGGTGGAGCATATCGAGCAATACAGGGTTGGACATGGGCCTTGTATGTCAAGCAGAGATCACTTGTGAGTATGCGGTATGCAACTTAGTATAGCTGGAATTTCATTGGTTGGGCTGCATAGGTCATCTGTCTGAGGTCAGTAATCCTCTTGGTGTTGTACTGGTGTGGTCTTCCAAGCTGTTGCAGTTGTCTTGTAAGGTATATCCCAAATGGGGTGCTGTATCCTTTAATGGGTCTAATATGACATGTGTAGAGTCACAATGGCACCTCTGATCTGGATGCGAACCCATTAGAGATTAGGGGGGGGCCATGTAGAAGGATATTCTAACCACCTTGTCATTATGGGTATTGAAGGAGAGTTTGCTATCTACTGCGGTTTCCGGATCCCGTATTAGCTTTTCTGTATGTAGGGGACTAGCACCTATGTGGTAGTCCGTGGGTAATTAGTTATATCCAAAGGGGATGACTATGCACTTTTAGGCATTCAGCTTGATGCCACGATATTAACACCAGGAATCTGTCTCAGTGCAACCCTTCCAGAGGGTGCCTGTAACAGCTGGGGAAACAATTGTGTCCCCTTGTTTGCAGTCGTCTGCAAATCATTTCAGCCAAAGCCCTCCTGTGCTTGTCTGTACATCAGAGAAGTATATACCGAACATGAGGGGTCCTAGGACCGAGCCCTGGGGGACGCCAGTTGTAACTGGTATACAGTCGGACCTAGGGTATGCAACTCTCACTGTGTGGGTTCTGTCCGTAAGCCACTTTGCAAACCATCACATGACGTAGGGGTTAATGTTCAGGCAGATGGGTATGTTGATAATACCAGAAGGAGGAATGGTGTTGAAAGCCTATGAGAGTTCTAGGTAGGCTGTGTGGACCTCCTTACCCATATCTAATACCTTGGTAACTGTCTCTAAGAAGTCCACCAGGTTTAGGAGGCATGGTCCGCCCTTAACAGTGCCAAACAGGGAGGGGTCAAAGGTTTGGAGGTACCCAATGTCTCAGTGACAGTGATCCATGATGTGCACCATAGCCTTGCAGACCAGGCTAGTAAGGCCTATAGGGAAATAGGTCCTGTGGTCTGTTGTGGTGCCACCTTTGTGCAGTGGGATAACTGTTGCTGTGTGCCATTTAGGGGGCACTATGCCCGATGTGAGGCTATTATTGAACATGGTGCATAGGTGGGGAGACAGTATGATCTGAAGTTCATGTAAAACACAGCCTGGGATGTTGTCCGGTCCCATGGATGCTGTGATATTGCCTTTAGAGTGTGCAGCTTTGAGAGGGATCTTCCAGGATGTTGCCAATATCAATTGTTTCTGTAATGTTCGTGCCTTTGTGCTGTAACTCAGAGCAGATCTGGTTGTTGACATCGAGATATGTGACATAGCTATAGAATGCTTTGTGGTTGTTGTTGGTATTAGTTGCGTTATAGTTTTCGTAGCTAGCTTTGGAGGATCTTATAAGGGATCTCACCTTCTTACTGAAGCTTGCCAGGGATCTCCTCCACGCATGGTATTGTACTCTCATTTGCAACAGTGTCTTCCTACTGTAGTACAATATGTTTATGGCAGGAGACCACCAGATTAGTTTAGTTAATTAGGAGTATAGCGTCCTGGTTTTGTTTGGGATAGCACAAGCCATGCAGTCCTGTAAGTGCTTATAGAGTGCATTTGTATAGGATTCAGCAGCTGTAACAGTACTGTCCATCTGCATGGGTGTCATGACGTCCACCACATCTGTCTTAAGAAGTATGTAGTTGGCCTTGTAGACATATTATTCTGTAGTTCCCTTAATGGGGGTAGGTGCGGGATGTGGATATCAACAGTGTTCAGCACATGGTCTGATCGGACCAATGAGGAGTTGGCTTCACGTGTGGAGCACCAGTCACTCATGTTGGTAATGACTAGGTCTAGGATATTGTTGCCCCTGGTGGGTGTGTGGATATGTTGAGTCAGGACATTGGTGTGTATGAATTCCAGAAACCGTTGAGCTAATGTGTTGGTACACGAGTAGTTTCCCTAGTTAATGGTGGGGTAGATTCGGTGAGACTTATGTGATGATGTGGTGTTATGCGAATGTGTACCTTCTCCACATGAAAGTCAGGGACAGGCTTGGTTGGAGAGACCTTTACCTCCAGTTTGGCTAGATGAGTGCATCTCTCACAGGTTGTAGTGTTGGGTGGTAGATGGAGAGGCTTGTCTGTGTACATGAGGCAATGTGTACATTGCCTCAAGATGTCCAGATTCATCAGATAGACAGGTGAGAACACTGGCAATTGACTCTTGGACATGCCTGAATATAGAACTACATTCACCTAGATAAGTGAGGAAAGTGAGTACAAGAGCTACATTACTCTATGCAAGTGAGAAAAATATGTACAAAACCTGTTCACCCTTACCTGTATGTAATGAGGAAGACAGTGCTATAGTAATTATTAGCTTACGTAGTGTTTACAAGTCCTGAACAAGTGCTTAGCATAAATAAGCAATCCAGGTAGGGTCTTGGATAATATAAGCACACAGCCCCCTCCCCCCAGCAGGTACACAAGCATATATCCATGTACACCACAGGACCCCTGTACCCACAAATATGCAGGTACAAGCTGCACTCAGTTTGCATGGGACCTGCCCACATCACAGGTTGTAACATACACATATGGCAAAACAAGATGCTCTCCACGTACACATCATGTAAAACATAGCTCCATGTCAGGTTGTGTACACACTGAATGGTGCACACCAACAGGTTTCACAACCCACAAAGGGGGAGACACCACTGATAATGGGAAGTACATTACTACTACCCTGCTGAGTCTGGTTTGGAAGGCCATGAACCTTGATCACTTAAGTGATGTCAGCACTACAGATGTAGATGACAGTATGGTTGATGTCACACTGCATATCATAACCTTGCCAGGTCATAGGACATCATCACCCATACTGTGTACCACCTACACTTGGTATACTAGATGTACATTCCTATGTCACAGGAGTGTTTTGCAACAGGACTGCTGGCAGAACCAACACTACAGAAGGTGTCTGAATAATACATGATCATCACAACAGTGGCAGCTACAGTATGTCAGCATTAATGAATTTTATTCCCCCTCATTGTAGTCCATACCTCACAGACAAACAGAAGGCATCTGCCTATTGAAGTATGTGAATGACTATGACCTGGGAGCAATAGTTGACTCACATTCTCACCCCTATGTTAATAACCCTGTACCCATGAACTACCACCTAGGCAGTGGTCAACATAAGGGACACTTGTGTGTGAGGGATGCAGTTGGGCAGTTGTCTTTCCTGTGATAGCTATGTCACCACACCTGTCAGGTAGTCATATGTGGCAACCTTAATAATGATGGAGCGCCATTCATGAATATAGAGATCATTGTCCAGCCATACAGAACACTCAAGTGACCCATATCAGATCACATATTTCCTTTAAGGGGTATTGGCCATGTGTATAGTCTAATGTACTGGAGTATGTGTTATGCACATTGCACCCTGTAGCCTTTATACAGGGGTGGATTATGCTCATACTGTTGTGTTACTCCTATTTAGGTACCTCTGGCATTCCGCTGCGACAGCAGCCCATTGCAGGTGAGAGTGTTATTATTTATCAGGAACCGTAATGCACAAATCCATCTGCCATGTGGCCATTCACAACATGCATACATAATGTATGGTCCTGTCACAATATACAGGTCGGACCTGCAATGCATCACAATGACTACCCATGTGCAACAATTGGAAACTATGTGAATCATCTCACCAACATGAATCCTCACAAACTTTATTGCCAGATGTGTTGACAGCTGTGCATACAATGGTGGAGGTGCTGTTCACTTTATGGACATACTACAGATCTGATCTACACATGTGGTGAATACAAACAGTACTACACAGTGGGCTGGAGTATGGCCAGCACACAGGTTTCACTGGTGTGGATCATAGCCCTACTATGAATGTCACACAATGTGATGTGATGTGCTATCTTGACATGTTCATGACATCTATTGGCCTGGCTGCTACACTGCCTACCTAACCTGAAACATATCCCACACACCACCCTTTATCTGCATAACACTGTTGTCAGTGGAGCATATATGTCATATGGGACAAAACAGACATGAACTAGATGCCCATCACAATAATTTGGACAACACATGTTCACACATGGCCATAGAGGATGGCCACAGATATGGAGCAACACATACAGTAGACGTGTTGTGCTTGTATGTACACCCTGTCATACAATGGCTACACATGGTTCAACCATGGCCTTTGTATTATGGTCATAATTTAGATGTGGAACACTAGACATCCCATAGGCCTGTGCACATCTTGTGTAGGTGTAAGATCAATCCACCACATAAGATGTGTTGAACATCTTGAGGGTGTTGCAATATGACAGCAGTCACCTGTACAGTATCCACATCAGGCCACAGATACAGTACATTCTTGTTGCTGGTGTTGGACATAAATGCCATACTAGCTCCTTGTGTGTGTGTGTGTGTGTGTGTGTGTGTGTGTGTGTGTGTGTGTGTGTGTGTGTGTGTGTGTTACACAGATGTCATGTGGGACATGGTGTACTGATGTGTTCACCATGTCTGGCCATAGTTGCCAGGCTGCAGCAATATGGTTGCAGATGTGCAGGGGTGTCATCCGTATACCCATCAGTGACCTGTGTCACAACTTCCACATTATGGTTTAGTGTGTATGCACCTCAGTGATATGGGTCACATTCCACAGTATATATGTATTGTATCTGAACACAGTCATGGCTATGAACCCTGTCTGTAACTCACACAGTATAGCACTAGATATACCTCATGATTCCCTGCAATGGCCATGCACATCAGCTAAATTTGCAGTATATCTGTAGGAAGGACAGACAACACTGAATTGGTACACCATTGCCCCACTGTATATTTGACAGGACACCATTGTGTTAAACATGTATGCATGTCATTGCACACGTCAGCAGATCATGTCATACTACATGTGATTATCAAGGTCATATGCCACACATCAGGCAGGTGTACTGTTAACCTGTGCTGGTCCACATGGTAAAATACAGAGATGTATGCTAACCACTACTATGATTGTGTAATTTGCATGCCATCTGCTATGACACATGCATGCTGTTGTGTTCAACCTAGGGATGTATGATAACTACCACTATTATTGTCTGTGCTGCATGCCATCTGCCATATCACATGCATGTTGCATGCCTTCTGTCATATTACATGCATGTGTGTGTGTGTGTGTGTCTATTGTATAGATTGTAATGTACAGTTCTTATCTGCCCTCACAGATGATGTAGGTGCATTGCCCTCCTGAGGTACATCTGATGTTAGTGTCAACAAACCAAGGAAATGTAGACACACTGTAAAAGAGATGAGATGCACAAAACTCCTCCATCCCTCGAGAACACCAAAAAAAAACTCCAAGTTGCCAAAATGTAAAACGAACAAAATTTATTACGTTTAAGCTTCTCCCAAGCTTTTCGTCGGTTACAATATACCAACTTCCTCAGAAAACTCCTCTCTCCTGCTTCAAAACTCCATTGTCCGGAACGAGCTCGACCGACTTCAACGCTTCCCTGCAAGCCACACACGTGTCCCCAAAGACTCTAGCAGTGATGATGAACGTATGATTGGGACACAGGCAAAGTTATCAGGGGCTGAAACTGTGCCATTGGTTGCCATTCCACCTATATCCACCTCATCCCCGCAGACAGATCCCATACCTGCACATACCCCATCACCAGTGGCCATAGAGGAAGGACAGTTGGCACATGGTAGCTTGGAATAGGAAAGTGTGGGGGCTATGGAAGGTGTGCCTGCACACCATGGTGTCAGCCAAACTACTGGTGGTGCCCCACACAGGCACGTGGCCAGTGCTGCTCGTAGGAGGACCTCTGGCCAACATGCGCCTGCATGACAGAGCGCAGCAGCTGGTGTCACCAGATGCATGTTTCAGGCTGTAATGGAGGCACAGGCATGTGCTGAATGGTTCAACAGAGAAGATCAGAGGTTACAGAGGGCTGCTGTCCGTTCTTTAAACAACAGCATCCAGGCAATGGTAAATGTTCAACAGCAAATTGCTGATGCTTTGGATAGATGGTGGGGTGACATGGTTGGAGTCCTTGACCATGGCATGACAATCTGCGAATGTGAGCTGTCTGTGTTGGAACATCTGGTAGGAGTGAAGCGTCGGGCACGTGAACGTAGGCCTGCTACATCACCTGTGTCAGGTCTACGTGTACGAGCTACCTCACATGCTCACTCCCATAGTGGTGGTAGCAGCAGCAGTGCATCTGGTGCTGTGCTGTCCACACCATGACACAGCAGGCCACGTGCACGTGGCCCAGGACGGTCCCAACAGGGACACGGTTCCAGTGGACAAGTGACATCAGACAGTACCCAATCTGCACCTCTGTCTGGTAGTGCCCGTACAACCCCTGGCAAGCACAGGTCACATGTCCGTGGCTGGACTCCGTGAACTGTAAAACCTCACCTGTACAGTCTGCAGCTGTCAATGTAGGCCAGACACATGGAAGAACTGTGTTCATACATACATGCACACACTGGACACATATGTAGAGCACCGCAGCACACACATGCATAACATCCATACATGCCCAATTAGATCAAAGGCCCAAACCCACACACATGATGTCACCCGATGGTGCAGCCTAGGCCTCTGGCAAACATTAACACCCTGTGCATATGATGATACCTATGCCACATCCCTAACATCCACACCATCGGTGCAGGGGCATGCTCATATGGTCTGATGCACAGGGTGAACAGACTAGGATGATATGTGTAGTTGACAAATGTTGAGGACTATTGACAGGCAGCAGATATACCATGTAGTACAGGTGTACAATGCTGTTAACAGTATGTGTCTTGTGTAACCACAGTAAATGCATGTTGGTCATGATGTTCTGCTGTCCTTCTTCAGGTCTAATTGCACATGCTGGTGGATGTCAGTGTTTGCAGTTAATTGCCCCATATGTCAATGTGGACTACTCATCGGTATGTATGAATATACCAGCATGCACCGTGTAGCTGCCACATACCAGTGAGAATGTCCCACGTTGCAAACACGTCTACCATTCCAAGAGCATGATAGCTGTGTATTAAGCTACTGTGGCCACAGATGTGACATCCATAAAGGGTGACATCACAGGTACAGTTACATGGAGTGGTGAGGTAAGAGAGTGGTCTAGCTGATTACAAGGGTAGAGGCCAGTAGGAAGTGTGATGCCTCAATGGGAATCAGTAATACACATTCCCATGACAGGATGCCAACACACAACTGCACCCACACACTCAGGTATTGACACACATGTATTCAGTGACACTGTAACACACACTCACGGCTTCACCGACACAGTAACACACACTTGCACACAGTTGCTACTGGTGGGATGAGGAACCCTACCTATGTGCATATCATCATTACAGTACTGTGCACCTACATGATGCACCACAGAGAATACACATGTACAGGTAGTCAGTACAGCCTAAGATTGGGGACATCAACATGGATAGCAGAATGCATTGCCTGGATGGTGGGAGGGGTCTTATCAGTTCAGTATGGTAACATACATCCTCACCCCAGGGGACCAGTCAGCCCTACATACACACACTGTGGCATTCAGGAATTAATACACCTATGTCATGCACATACAGATACCTTATATGTGTGAGATACACGCCCCTGCCTATGTCCTGCTTTCTACATTGCATCTGTACAGATGTGTACACTAGTGTACAGGAGAGTGAGTAACAACTGAGATGTATTCCCAATACGTGACATATATGGACACACATGCAAGCACACATGCCAGTACTGCGAATCTCAGACCTGCCTAGGTCATGTTATGTATGTCAGACATACAGCAGTATTGCACATGTTACAAACTGTGCTGACGCTTCCTGTGCCAACAGTGCTGATATATGCACTAGGGACGTCATATCTATTAACAGGTGTCAAGTGATTTACCTTTGCTGTCACCCTGACTGCTGTCTAAGTTGTGTGTTATGTCCTTCAATTAACAAAACCATTGCTAACCGGTTACACAGGGTATTGTAGAACTGCTTGTGACACATCTGTGAGCTGTCCGCAACAAACATCCATCTGCAAATATGCCCCACCACTTAGTTATTTCAACACATCTTTCCATACCTGTGGTACATCTTTCTGTACATTCAGCATATCACCATATACAGTTGGCAATGCTGAGGCTGCATTGCAGCTACATGATGTACTAGGATACACGCCACCTGCATACATCAGCAATTGCACAGGCATGTTATCTGAACACACAACACTACGTGTACCAGTGTGTAGGTCCTACAGTCCTGACATTTGGTCATGTTTGTAGGCATTGCAATTGGTAGATATGTGTAATGACATACATGACACATGGACTGTTGTATGATATGATGGGTGACCAGTACAGAGGAGATGTTACCTCTAGCAACATTGATATCACACCTTATGTACTGTTAGCATTCAGCAGCCATGGACCTACATTCCATGTGCATGTGTGTAATGGCTGTAGCCACCTGTTTGCACAAAGGACTACAACAGCTATGCTATTTACAGGTATGTTGTGTGTGTGTGGCATGTACATACCCAGGGCAGGTACATGTATGTCATATCCATACATGAGGTTGTGTACTGGTACACAGAAACAGACATCTGCTAATGGTGGAAAGTACCGAGGGCCCCTGGTATTTGTACAACTGACCTTGTCACAGACAGTGGTATCACTGCATTGCATAACACATGATGCAACTATGTCAGTACATGTGTAATCTCTACAGTTGATGTAGAGCTTAGTACAGTACACAGGTCAAGGGTCACATGGTGGTGTACTCTTCTATGTCATACAACATGTATGGTTGTGTGTTGGTGGCCTGAGGGCATGGTGGTGTCTGCAGTTTACATCCTAGAATGCAGCATGTGACACTGTGTCCTGCACATGGCTCATCTGTGATGCCTTTCATGGGGGCATCGATCAGTACATGTGAGTGGTCTTTATGTATGTGGGTACACCACCTGGAGCGGTCCATACCTGTGTTATGGCCTACATGTCTGGTTCTGAGGTATATAGTGGTAGTGCTATTGTGCACTACAGAGACATCAGCCAGGTGTTCCTCACTGCACAGATGTCAGTACTCCCCATTGTTGGATCTACAGTGACCAGCTGTGAATATGGACGCTACACATCTAGCACTGGTTAGCATAAGAAAACAATGCAGTTGCCCTGTAGGTGTATGGGAGTTAACCTGTGTTTAGGACATTTGCCTTGGAATGGCACTGTCTGGGGGGATGCGATTTGGGTAATATCCACACTCCCTTGTATCATGGATGCATGTGATATGTGACAAAGGCCTGCCTGCTGTTAGCCATGTCATCCCAGAATGACAGCTGATGTTGTTTAAAAGACCGGTGTCAAATATATGTAGAACAGCGCTCCCACTAACAATGACAACTACTAACACCAGAGCCCATTACAATGTGTTCTTTATTTATACCTGTAATAGCATGGCCACTGTGGCCCTCCGTGTTTAGCATCAGAGTGCATCCCAGTCAGCCATGTGCTACTAAGTGTATGAGCATGCCCAGTATATCCTTGTGTAGATGGACACATAGTGCATTCCGAACAGCCCTGTGCTACTAAGTGTGTGAGCATGCCCAGTGACACCTTGTGTAGGTTATGTGCCTCTTTGTATGGGCATGGCCATTGTAACCCTGTATAGTGGTAGTAGTTGTCTATTCCACAGATAGGCATACTCCAGGTCAGGATGGATTCCAACTTTAAACACACAGGTTCACAGGTATGTACATCTTAACTGCCAGCATCCCTGTTGATGTCTGCATTCCCAGATGGTCATAATGACAGCCTTGACATGTTTAGTCTGTGTGGCGTGATTCGTAAGTATGTAGTATTATAATAGTAATCTGTAAATAGGCAGGTGTTCCGTACCCGCCACTGGCGTGTGTGTGTTTGTGTATGTCTGTCCCCGTTTGCCGGTGGACTCGAAATTGCTTTTAGACTGCCCAAACTCCATACATTTCTTATACCCACCGTTAGCAAGGCAGATGATGTCACCCTTCTACAAATACACCTCTGGGAGGGCTGTGGCACCGTAATCTCAGTAGCATGTTCTGTAATTGCGTAATGCTGTAGTGTAATAAAGTAGTTAGGTCAGTGTTCTAGTCCCACACTTGCCGTGTGTATGTGTGTCCCTGAGGACTGAGTAATACCTTTATACTGATCACACTCCATACATTTCTTATACTCACCGTTAGCAAGGCCGATGATGTCACCCATCTACAAATACACCTCTGGCAGGGCTGTGTCCCAGTAATCTCGGTAGCGCGTTCTGTAACTGCATAATGCTGTAGTGTAATAAAGTAGTTAGGTCAATGTTCTAATCCCTCACTTGCCATGTGTGTGTGTGTGTGTGTGTGTGTGTGTGTGTGTGTCTCCCCATTTGCCTGAGGACTGAGTAATGCTTTTATACTGCTCACACTCCATACATTTCTTATACCCACCGTCATCAAGGTCGATAATGTCACCCATCTACAAATACAGCTCTGGGAGTGCTGTGTCCCAGTAATATCAGTAGCACGTTCTGTAACTGCATAATGCTGTAGTATAATAAAGTAGTTAGGTCAGTGTTCTAGTCCCACACTTGCACGTGTATGTGTGTGTGTGTGTGTGTGTGTGTGTGTGTGTGTGTGTGTGTGTGTGTGTGTGTGTCCGTTTGCCTGAGGACTGAGTAATGCTTTTATACTGCTCACACTCCATATATTTCTTATACCCACCGTTATCAAGGCCGATGATGTCACCCATCTACAAATGCACCTCTGGGAGTACTGTGTCCCAGTGATCTCAGTAGCGCGTTCTGTAACTGCATAATGCTGTAGTGTAATAAAGTAGTTAGGTCAGTGTTCTTGTCCCACACTTGCATGTGTGTGTGTGTGTGTGTGTGTGTGTGTGTGTGTGTGTGTGTGTGTGTGTGTCCATTTGCCTGAGGACTGAGTAATGCTTTTATACTGCTCACACTCCATACATTTCTTATACCCACCATTATCAAGGCTGATGATGCCATCCATCTACAAATAAAATACACTGCTGGGAATGCTGTGTCCCAGTAATCTCAGTAGCGCTTTCTGTAACTGCGTAATGCTGTAGTATAATAAAGTAGTTAGGTCAGTGTTCTAGTCCCACACCTGCTGTGTGTGTGTGTCCCCATTTGCCTGAGGACTGAGTAATGCTTTTATACTGCTCACGCTCCATACATTTCTTATACCCACCGTTATCAAGGACGATGATGTCACCCATCTACAAATACACCTCTGGGAGTGCTGTACCCCAGTAATCTCGTTAGCACATTCTGTAACTGTGTAATGCTGTAATGTAATAAAGTAGTTAGGTCAGTGTTCTAATTTCTAATCATTGAGACTACTGCCTGTTTAACATGTGTGTGGTAATGGCTAATCTGCATGTTAAAATACAGACATGACAGTACTCTGTTCATGAAGGGACCCCATCTGTAGGGCCATCTGTGAACAGGTCAGTGTGTGCAACCATTTGTTTCCTGTGTTACACACTGAACACACTTCTGTGCACAGCAGAAGCATGGTGTGGGGATTGCAGACAGTACATGATGATAGGGATGTGTTACTGCCATCGTATCCCTGACTGGACATGTGTCACATGAGACAGTGGTATGACTGACACTGTGTGGGATTCCCAGTGACAAGCCAATGATGGGCAACTGTTCATCATAGCTGCGGTCACACGTCTACTACACATTCTACAGTTGCCATGCGGTATATATGCATGTGTTGTGCTCCCTCCGCAAGTGTATACCATCTGTTGTGTTGGGTTGCTTGTGATATCTATGCATACTGTCGTAGGTAATCCTGTATGCTGTTGTCTATCACTAAGCCATATGTGGGTTTAAATGCAACACCATAGGCTAAATGGGTTGGTAGGTCCCAGCAGATCCTCCTATCCCACTTCAGCTGACCATGGCACCGGGCACAAGCACATCTGGGGCCCAGCCATTAACATCAACCTCTGTTAGCTCTGCATCACCTACTGGTTGTACCACCACTGAGGATGGAGCATGTCCCCTTTGGGAGCGGGACCAGACAGGTACATATCGGCTGTCGTGTGGTCCCAGACATGTTGTGTAGGTGGCTCCCTAAGGGGTTACAAAGCCAGATACGCCAGTTCAAGGGCAGAGTGTCACATTTACAGGGGGTGATGCTGCCCATCTTGGACAGCCCCCAGCACTGCCTCCTTTGCAACTGTGTAGGTGCAGTGACAGTTGCCCATGGCTGGAGACCTCTATCCCACTGTTCCCATGGGCTTTTGAATGCCGAAGACCCATCCCCATTCAGGGTGTATCCCCCTCACATGTGTCATATACCAACCCTGTATGCAGTCATTTCTGTGCTCCTACCTATTCTCCATGGCCATACCTACACTCCTTCCCCAACATCTGACCCTCACCTACGGACACATAAGGCCATTCAGCTCCTAGGACACCATCTGCCCGATACATAGCTGTCTATTACACACAAGTGCCCACTGGACACATGAATCCCTTGTAATATGCATCATAACATACTACTGTTATCCTCACCACTGTCCCTCAGGTGCACGGTCCTGGTATGCACATCACTCCTACATGGTCCAGGTACACGTGAGGAGGAGGACCCCATTGTACACAAAACACTACCAGTCCCTCTATGGTTACCCCATTTACCTTTATCATGATGATGATGTTGCACACAGCACATTGCGGGAGTACTGTTCACACATAATGATTGAACAGGTACTGTTGTGTTAATGTACATTACATGCACAGAGTGATGTATACAGCCAATGTACAACTATTTGCATGTAAGACTGACACATGTCTGTCTGAGGGAGTTTTGTGATCACACAGAGCAACACCACTACATAATACAGGCGTCGCTGGTGTTTCCCGTTTCATTCATTTGTAATGCTTTATTGCCACATGGTATGTCCCTGATACATCTCTATATATGTATGTACCTATATGCTGGACATAAACATTCACATGTACATCTACATGATGGGATACATTCCTATACTGTTGAATGACTGCGCTGTATGATATCCTCTGGTTACAGCCTCTTATGCTCGATTAGCCTCTATATTGCTTAACCAATGCAATACTCGCATACTGGTAGCCAAACACGCTTACACCCACTCGATTCAACACTTACTAATGCACCGGCATTGGTGCTTGCATCTGTCACTCACACCCCTGGGTGTGAGCGAGGACCACAATATTACCTTGGGATGCCTATTACATCGTACTACATGACTCCAGTATTGGGATTGGCCACCCATTAGGTGACAGCATCGCGTTCGACTGTATGGAATCAGCGGCCTGTCCAGTGACACAATTATATTTGTGTGTACCTCATACAATGTGCTTCCACCTTGTGATGCCTATTACATCGGAATACATGAATACAGTATCAGAAACAGCTGCCTATTAGGCGACGGCATGGCATTCAACTGTATGGAATTAGCGGCTTGTCTGGAGAATCATTCATATTCGTGTGTTCCTCAGGCATACCTTGTGATGCCTATCACATCAGATTACATGACTACAGTCATAGCCGGCCTTAGGCATTGGCCAACTAAGTGGCCACCTAAGGCACTGCTTTAGTGGGGGCACTATACCAGTATTTATTTGGTGTAGGTAGACCAGGATGGGGGCACTGGGTGGCGTGGTGGGGGGTGCCATTGTGCCCTCTGCCTAGGGCACCAGTTGACCTAAGGCCACTCCTGACTACAGTATCGGGAATCCATTAGGCGACCGCATGGCATTTGACAGTACAGAATCAGTGACCTGTCCAGTGAATTAATCATATTTGTGTGTTCTGCATACACTTTGCTCCAGTCTGGTTGATACATGGAAACGGAGACCCTGCATTACAAATGAGTAGTTGGGTTGTGGTAGCCACATCCGTTGGACAGGTCATGCTACCGCATACCTATTATAGGTTTGCCACCTTCTCAATTGGCCAAGGTAGGACTTTAGGGTTACCACCTGTCCCACTTTGCGAGGGACAGTGTGAAAATAATCAAGGCATAGCACATGTCCACATTACAGGATATTAATATATTCTACCTTTCATTAATAATTTCATACAACAGTTATTTTATATATGACACTTCTATATGTTATGTGAAGTAACATAAGCAGTTCAAATGCAACTAGATTATGCTTTTATTTGTGCAAATAAGTGTAATCCTGTACTATGCACAGCTGTAGGTATGTTTAGTCCTGGAATGTCTGACATTTCTACAGAACATGTCCCACTCTGGCCATTTGGAAAGGTGGCAACCCTATAGGATCTGTATGTAGAGATGTCAGACTTTGCAGGGCAACACATCCACAGCCAGTAGAAAGGGGTATACTTCACTGTTTTGCCTAATTAAAAGGTTACTCTTGTAGCATTATAGTTGCTTATACTGTTAACTATAACATTGAGGTGTTTCAGGGGAACATAATTGTTTTATGCTACTACTACAGACAATATAGGTAGTCTTTGCCCTAAATCACAGGACATTTGCCTTAATTACAATTATTATGCAGGACACAACTGCCCACAGGGGAGTGTCCCTCGCAAAGGAGGACAGGTGGTAACCCCAAACCTATTATTCTATCAACTTTCTAAGGTAGACGGCGGAACATGCATTTTCTCTCACTATCAGACCTCTCATATGAATGGGGAAGAATAAACACTGACTCAGGGACACTGCATAAAGACCTCAGGGACACATTTAGAAGGTTGGTGCTATTAACCTGACACATTGACGGACACAGAGCACATATGTATTCCTACACATTGTCTGAGGTGCATGCAGTTTATAGGTTCATAAGTTCATACTAGGCTATCTGCCCTAGGGCACTTATAAGCCTAGCCAGAGTGTGTTTGGCTTTCGCCACCCATTTTAAATTAATTTTGCTATGCCCTTTTTCGAGGTTAGTATACTGTGCCTCTGTCTAACAGTGACACAGAAGTGATACCCGGGGTAAACCAACGATCTCCCATCCACTCATCAAGATTCCTCTTGAAGAGAGTCAGTGAGGGACTCTGCCTAACCTGGACTGGGATTTTATTCCAGAGTGAAGGGAGCCTCTGGGTTATGAATCTGTCCCTCCAGCATGTCCTATTTATTTCAGTGCTGAGTTTCAAGTCTCTCAAGCTCGTAGCTTGATGGGATTTGGATTTTCTGAGGTGCAGCATGTCCATTAATTCTGGGTTGGACATGGCTTTATACGTCAGGCACAGATCGCCTCTGAGCAGGCGGTATGCCACTGAGTAGAGCTGGAGTTTCTTTAACCGGGAAGCATATGGCATCTGTTTGAGCCCTTTGATCCTCTTGGTGAGGTACTTTTGGGGTCTTTCCAGTTGCTGCAGGTGTCTGGTAAGGTACATCCCAAAAGGGGCATTGTACTCAACTATGGGCCTGATGAGGGATGAGTAAAGAGGCACGATGACCTCCCCTGATCTAGATGTGAATCCCTTCATGATTAGGTGGGCTATATAAAATGTTTTTCTAACCACTTTGGCCACGTGGTTGTCAAATGAGAGATTGCTATCAACTTGGGTCCCCAGGTCCCTAATTACTTCTTCTGTACTTAATGGATTACCATCTATGTGGTAATTTGTGGGCACTTTGTTTTTTCCACAGGGGATGACTATACACTTTTTGGTGTTTAGCTTGAGGCCATGGCTCTGGCACCAGTTGTCTGTTTCTATGAGGCCCTTTTGGAGGATGCTTGTGTCGGCTGGAGTGTCAATTATGGCGCCCAGTTTGCAGTCATCTGCAAACTTGGTCAGCCACAGTCCTTCTGTGTTGGCCTGTACATCCGAGAAATATAACTGGTTTGGAGTCTGACATGGCTCCTGCAATTCTAACCATGTGGGTTTTGTCCTTGAGCCAGTTTGCAACCCACCTAGTGACATAGGGATTTATATTTAAGCTGGTGAGCTTATCTATAATGCCCGAGTGGGGTATTGTATCGAAGGCTTTTGCGAGGTCCAGGTAGGCTGTGTGGGCCACCTTCCCCTCGTCAATGGCCTTAGTGACTGTTTCAAAGAAATCAACCAGGTTTAAGAGGCAGGATCTGCCCTTAACAAAGCCAAACTGGGTAGGATCCAGTGTCTGTAGGTCCCCAATATCTTTTTTTATGAGGTCCATGATGATCCTTTCCATAGCTTTGCAGACCAAGCTAGTCAGGCTTATGGGGCGATAGTTTCCAGGATCTGTTGAGGCACCACCTTTGTGGAGAGGGACCACTGTTGCTGTACGCCACTCTTTGGGTACATATCCTGTAATAAGGCTGAGATTGAACAGTAGTTTTATGTTTGGGTTTAGTTATTCTTGGAGTTCATGTAGGACGCAGCCCAGGACACCGTCTGGTCCCATTGATGCTGTGTTTTTTGCTTTGAAGAGGGCAGCTCTTACCTGAGCATCTGAGATGTCAGGGGGGCAGCACTCTGCTGGGATAAATATTTGCCCTTTTGGTGGGGGGGGTTGCGCTGAACCTGTCAGCTAGGATGTTGGCAATGTCTGTGGGTTCGGTGTATTTTTTGTCATTTTGGACTAATTCTGAGCATATCTTGGAATTCCCACCCAGGATCCTAACATAACTAAAGAAAGCCTTGTGATTATCCTTAGTGTCCTGTGCAATTTTTCTCTTGAAGCTGGCCTTAGACGATTTTATGAGTGCCCATAGTTTTTTGCTAATACTGATCAGAGATGCCTTCCCTTTTTGGGATTTTACTCTATCATGTAGTAGCTTCCTCATTCTATTGTATAGTTTGTTTATGGCTGGGTTCCACCAGACAGGACGTCTGCCTTTGGAGGATTGGGACTTGGTTTTATTTGGGATTGCATGATCCATGCATTCCTGAAGGTGTTCATAGAATGCATTTATAAAGGATTCTGCGGTCTGGGCCGTATTTTCCACAGGCCTGGGGGCTTTGAAGGATTCCACCTCGGTTTTGAGGAGTGTGAAATCTGCACTAGAGAAGTTTTTCACTGTGGTTTTCAGGGAAGGGGGTGGAGTAATGCAGTTCCTCCACCTGCCACTACTCTACAGCACTCATGCTTACTGTGAGCGCAGGTGGACACAGGTGGGATATGAACACATCCCTTATGACTCTTATATGTTGTCATTATTCATTACGTGTATTCCGCCACCTTTCCTCCTAATATCACTAGTTCTAGGATGGTTTAGTTGGGACTGTGTTAAGATTCTGATTCGTAATCATGGACGTCCCTGGTAATCGGGGACAGTTCAATAATATGGTACTTATGTATTCCCCCAATGGTTTATGGACTGTCCAGTAGATGTGCTCTTACAGTTTGGGAGGTATGTGTGCATCTGCTATACCCACATCGGAATATTACTTACACCCACGGGGCGGTCCTAATACATGTCTGCCAGCTAACACCTGCATGTCTAATGCCTGCATTACTCCCATAATCACATACCCATAGTTCCCCCACCTGCCACTACTCTACAGCACTCATGCTTACTGTGAGCGCAGGTGGATACAGGTGGGATATGAACACATCCCTACACAGTGCCCACTCTCCCCATGTCGGGACACATGTCGTATGTTGTGTCAACCCATGTGTTATCAGGCTTGCACAACCTACTGTTCTGTGTACAGCTACATCCTGGTCATAATTGTGTTCCCCCATTGGCTGAATGTACCAAATTTTTGGTGTTCCGCAAGGGACGTTGCTGTCCATGTTTAAAGTGTAGACCTTGTAGATCTCTCCCACTGGTAGTTTCCTGCCGGTGGTCTGGGAAGCAGTGTTGTATTTACCTTTATTGCGTGTCTGTATGTCTCACCGGCCTAGCTAAGGGGGGGTGGTAAGTAGACATATGCACGGTCTAAACATGTTTCCCGTAACTGCTGTAACATAACCTAGGTATATACATGTGTATATTTACTGTAACATATATATATATATATATCTATTTACATTAATATATACAGACATATCTGCATATGTATTCATACATGTATATTCCTATCTTGCTGTTTATATATATATATATATATATATATATATATATATATATATATATATATATATATATATATATATATATATATATATATATATATATCTATATAATTATATATATGTACATCAGTGTGCAGTGTGTCAATACATTCCCCTCTCTTACGCACTTACACATGCATAATGGTGTTTATAAGCTTCACCAGCATACTAGTGCCTTATTCATTATAACACCGATACACTCCAGTTATCTTGTAATCAGTATATAGCATGTTATACAGCGGAGAGATGTTGCTATATGTTCATGTATGGATTACCAATGGTAATTGGAATGTGATAGTGTGATTCGACCCGTCCCTCTTCTGCACAGTCTATTATTCCATGTACTGTCGATGTTTGTATGGGCACATTCCTATTATTTATGTCAACAAATGGATTGCATGTGTTACAGAATTTGTACTTCAACATATATTGTTGTCTGCATGTGAGTATGCATATATACCTATTATGACCTAGCTGACCTCCACGGGGCAGTCCATTAGAACCGGCCCATCTAACTCTGGCACGCCTGGATCCATAATTGCATACCCATAGTTCCTCCACCCCACCCGTGTTAAATTTACATGTGTAACATCCATTATCCACTTGTTATCGCAGCCATGACACATCTTTATACATTTTCCTCCCCAGAGGGCTTTTGGGGCCCTACACATTCTGTCCCACCTCGTGTATTCACAGGGTCTCCCGCCATGTATATTTGCACATACATGCCTTTCCTGTGGTTATGGAATACGGTCATTTGTGCTTTCCAATATTTGGAGGTCCCAGCATGGGACTACATTCCATCTGTGTGTAAAGTAGACCTAGCATTTCAAAGATGTTACTCCCACTGGTAAAACCCTGCATGTGGTGTGAGTAGCCATGCTCTGCTCACTCCTGGGCAGCTTTTTATGACATACGCTGAAAAGCACTTTATAATACCAACATCGCTCTTGATTCTCTTCACATCCCTTGTGTATGCTTTACTGTTACAACGTCCATTCTTTATATATAGATACATATATATATATATATATATATATATATATATATATATATATATGTATATATATATATATATATATATATATATATATATATATATATATATATATATTTCTCATGTATGTAGATATATATCTATACACACATATGTGTGTGTGTGTGTGTGTGTGTGTGTGTGTATATATATATATATATATATATATATATATATATATATATATATATATATATATATATATATATATATATACATATATATTTCTGTGTATATATATTACATCTGTACATACAAACATACATTTCCTATGCTGGGAGCTGCTTACACCCACTCAGGCACACTCGCCTATGCTTACTGTGCATTACATATGTTTACTGTCGCTTATTTGTGCTTATTTGTGCCTTGTACATTATGACAATACCACTTTGATTGAAAGGATCTGGTTAATAGTCCCATGTGATACACACATTCACCTTTACATGTTTAAATGTCAGCTTTACAGCAGAGCAACATTTATTCCACAAGGAAAATGATATGTGCTATAGTCAAACTTGAACCGTGAATGCCTTTTCGTTAGGTGGATACTCTAACCACTACACTATTGGTGTTTTGCCTCATTTATATGTATACCCATGGTGCGTAGTTATCCGAACACATGCCTCAGCACTTCACTTACACAGCAGGCATCCATTTAGCTGTTGGGAAAAATGCACTGTTACACATGCGCCATTCCCTTTTCCCTACTGCTCTAGACTCGTGCCGCATGTTGACTCACTCCGAGGATATTCAGACCTCCAAAGCTTATAGTCCTGGCACATATTTGTGTTCAATTGTCAGGGTGTTCATATGGACTTCCGGGTTTAGGCTTGTCTGACTGGGGACTGGGACTTCCCTGTACCTAGTTGAAAGTCAGACTTAGCAAGGGGAGATCGCTCGTTCCACTTTTAGCATCCTACCTGTGGTTGGGGATGCAGAGGTGTGCTCACTTATGGCCATCCTGATATATAACATCACTAACTATTACAGGGATTTCCTATATTGTGACCATGTTCATTCTTCATATCTACATATATTTCCATACCCGTTTACGTCTCAGGTTGCCACCTTTTCATATGGCCAAAGCGGGGCATTTCGGGACACACATCAGATTTTACAGGCCGACACATACCCACAGTCAGTACAAAAGTTAGAACTTTACTTATTTGCCTAAATGAAGGCTTATTGTTATAGTGGTTTGTTTGCTTAATCTGTTTCTTGTAATTGAGTATTTTACATAAATAAAAGTTTTATGGAACTGTTACATGAAATATGGGACATATTTCCTACAATCACAGGACATTTGCCATTGTGTTATATTTGGTCTGGGCACAACTGCCCAAAAAGGGACTGTCCCTCACAAGGTGGGGCAGGTGGTAACCATACTTACGTCTGCTTTACAGTGCTTTAACCACCCTGTATCCGACTGCCACTATGCAAATGTGTAAGGTATATATTCCCAATAATGCATGTGGGGAGACGTGCATCACAGTCAGGTGTTTAATCCCTCACAAGGTGGGGCAGGTGGTAACCCTACTTACATCTGCTTTAAAGTGCCTTAAGCACCCTATATCTGACTGCCACTATGCAAATGTGTAAGGTATATATTCCTGATAATGCACGTGGGGAGACATGCATCATGGTCAGGTGTTTAATCCCAGGTCGTAGGTTCTGCAGGACCGGCTGGAGGCTGAGCAGTCTTGTGGGCAACTACTGCTCATACAACTTGTGTCCAGGTGTATACAGGACTGGACATCGTGTCGTGACACCAAGTCTAATGTTTAGAACAGATACATATCCCATGAGGGATATCCAAAAATTGTGAAGACCAATGACCATCTTTGCTTTACTGCTGTAAGGTAGGATTATACATGCAAGGGATACATAGTTTGCAATCCTGACACTGCCTAGGATGAGACTGCCTACTAGATATGGGTAGGGGTCACTATGTGCAGATATGGCCACGCCGATCTAGCAGCCCGTGTATGGCTGGTTTTGGTGGACGCTCAGGAAGGGAGGGTGGTGTGCTGTGAAGGGGATGTTGGGTATTCAATTATGTATCCAGGTGTGTTGGGGTTAGATGGCTCAGTTCAGGTCAGACCATTATGTGGGTATGTGCCAGTAATGTTTCTGTACATGTGTATTGCACATTTTAATGTTCACATGTTTGTGGGATTGTATTGCGGATGTGTATATTTGTTCTTTGGTTATCTTCCTGATTCACCCACTGCTCCCTCGTAGACCTCTAGTTCACCTATTGTGCATCCAACCCAGTCTCCCCTTGGCAAATTATTACATTACCCATCACCTGCCACCCCCATATTCCAGAAACAACATTCATCCCTTCTCTAGTTGATGTCCCATGGCACAGTCAACAGAACACATTGCGTACACTACATTTCTCTGGGACCAATATGGTTGTGAGGTCTACACTAACATTCCAGATCATCCACATGCTGTACTTCATGCACATAGGTACTCGCAAATACTTATCTTTCATGACATGGTAGATAGACCCGGGTAATACCCGTTCATCTATGGGCTGTCCTGACAAGGACGACTTGGACCGCGAATGGGCAGATGTTGGGCGAATGCTCTGACCATTGGTAGGGTTGCCACCTTTTCCTATGACCTGGATGGGACATTTTTGTGGCACACATCTGAGTTTACAGGCCAACACAAACCCACGGTCATTACAAAGGATAGTATTTTAGTTTCATGCCTACATATAAGCTTTTATTGTTGTAGCGGTGTAGTTGCTTATTTTGTTTCATTTACTTGCTTATTCTGTGTCTTGTAACATATAGGTATTTTATATACGGGCATACGTACTGCATGGGACTATTACATAACATATGGGACATAATTATGTCCTACTATCACAGGACATTTCACATTTATTATGATTTTGGTATGGACACACCTGCCTAGAGGGGGACTGTCCCTCACAATGTAGGACAGGTGGTAACCCAAACCATTGGGATAGGTTTGGCAATTGGTGGAGCGCTAACAATGCATTTCACTTCCACTTGGTATAACTAGCGACAGTACAATGGAATACGGGCACGGGGTTTTAAATATCTTTGTTTGAGGGACAGGGACTCAATATTTAGATACGTGAGATATGTGTCTTTCTGTGTACCTCTTATTGTGGTGTTCGCAATGATGTCTTGTATGCTTTGCATACATTTCAGTATCCACGGACACTGACAGGAGTGATTACTATTAGAGGCAGGCTGTACTAGTCAGCATTTTAGGTTGCGCGTATGCAGCCGACATGTTCATGCCTCCGTGCAGCACTTGGACATGTCCCCTGCACTCGTACACGTTTCCTATGCATGTGGCCATTACAGCAGTGCGCCTTCATTAAGATGCATGTGGTGCTGCTGCACCATCTCTATGCTGCACGGTCAGAGCAAGGCTAACGCCACCCTTGCACCGATCTTCATGAATCCCGGGGAATGCTTTTTCTCCTGCTTATAATCACTTCTAGTATGCAAGGCTTGATTTTAACTGCACTAAAATTTATGTGCACCTTATGGCTCTCTTTCTTTTCTTCATTACAATTATAATATATTATAAGTTTCTCATATTTGTCCTTTATTTAACACACATATTATTTTAGACATATCCCCCCTCCTTGGTTAATTCTTTTAACTGTGCACTTGTAATTTCACTTCTTGGAAAATATATACAGGGTTTTATAAGATCATGTCTCTTTCTCTTAAAAGTCTCATTGTTTCTTAATTTCTTATAATACAAGCTATTCTGTCTCTTATTAATGAGTAATGTTGCTCACCTGATTCATAACTCCATGACTTATTCTTCAGCACAGTAACAGAAGTATCTATATTCTTTGCAGAACCATGCGCCTTTGTAAAGAGTAAGCGGGGAATAAATGGCAGTTTCTTTCTTTGCTCACCACAATCCCTATACTTCTGTATAAATGTTACTTTTTACAGTCTTCAAGTAAAGTAAAAACATGTCCAGGGCTTCTTCCCAATAAAATGCAAACATTTCTGTATATTTCCAGGCTTCTTGGCTATTCCACTCACAGTAATGAACATGTTGAATATATGAATCCAAAACAAGGACAAATTACATAAAAGATAATGCAAGAAACAATTCAATTGATATGTAGCTATGAGAGTACTTTATGTGACTAAGCAAGTCAGTAACCTTTTCTTAAATAGTCTCAATGACAAGAACCAAATTAACAATTTATTAGTTGTCTCACATCTTAATGTTGCATATTCATATAATAAAAAAAATTCTTAAAATATCAATTAACTACTTCTTTAGCTATTACATTTTAAACTAATTTATTCTGTAATTTATTGATTGATCATGTGCATATCTTTGTTTCAGCAGGAAGATAAATAAATAGTGGCTTCTTTAACCTCACATAATATGCTGTATCTGATGGCATAACTGTTTGCCACCTCACACTGTTCTCTATTCACTGTTCCACTGAGGAACTAATATCTGCGAGTAAATAATTCTTCACATATTTTATGGCATTTGATGAACTTCTTTTAAATAAAAAGAACATATTAAATAACTAAACTCACTGTTTTCTTTTTTGGCTTTACTATCCACCAAACAAGAATTCAACCACAGAAGCCCCTCCTGTTGTACTGTGAAAAGTCAGAGAACGATTCAACAGCTAATTATTTTATGTCTTGAGATTTTAAATCATTCTAACCTAATTCTTCTTGCTTAAACAATAGATAGAGCTCAAGCTTAGTATGAGAAAAAGATGTATATTAACAGAAAGCTGACAGGACCATAAATATGCACACTAATGAACTGATTTTCTTATCACATATACAAATTTTGCAAAGTCTCTCCACTACTCACCAAGCTAAAACATCTTTGACAAAATTGTTTAATACTGTGTGCACTGATACTGCTTGCAGTGACTTTAGTATCAAATTAGTGAGTATTTTTTTTTCTTTACTATAATTAGTTGACTGTTTCTTGCTAGTGGCAGAAGAAAATTTCCAGGCTAATTGCTTTGCATTGATATTTATATAATCGGTAGCAAGTCCACTCAAGCATCATTCTAAGAACCAAACTCAAGGAAGTTATAATTACTCCTGCCCCTCAGAGTCATTCCCATCAATACCATCAACTAGCACTCCCACACAAATTCTCTAGCCAGCCTGATTGAGATGGGTATCTTGAAACAGTGTAAACATTGTTGCAGGATGTCTGACGATCATCTAATACTCAAACTGCAAAACACAGTGTGTGAGGGATGCACATAAATAATATCCTTGGAGCCAAAACACTCACACACACTAAGCTCAGACACCAAAATTATTAGCAGTACACCACACATCACACCTCTCCAAGGCGATCACAATACACATACTCCATTATATGATGATGTTTTAAAGATTAACTTGCCTAAACCTCAAAACCTCCAAAACACAACACAGGCACCAAGCATATTCGGCATATTAAGCCTATTTCCTCATATAGCACGAGGTGTCCACAGATGCTGATCCTGTAAGGCATCAATACAACCAAACATGCTTGTTTAGGTGACTCCATTGTAAGACATGCAGATGTGCCTTTTACCATGGTGAGTAAGGAAAGAGTATGGGTTAGGTGCTTGTCTGGTGCCAGGATCCATCAGATCATACATGCATTCAAGTCCTTGAACAAGTACCAGTGTTATTTTGTCATAGTTCATGCTGGTGTTGATAAACTGAGGTGTACCTCCCTGGATCATATGAAGAGAGACATGATGGAGCTCTCAGACTATGTGTCCAAGGCACGTACGAGTATAGCATTGAGCAGCATTCTACCTTCTCCACGGATGATGTTGTGATATGAGTAAAAAAAAATAATTGACTTCAATAATTGGCTTAGATTTTGGTGCCATTCAAAGGTGGTCCAGTATCTGTCAGCCTGGGAGGATATAATCATCAGACCATGCTGCTTCACCGGGATTGACCTGCATCTGTCCCATCTGGGGTTTCACTTATTGGCAAAGACATTGTCCATCCCATTCATGCCATTTTTAGGCAATGCCAACCTGATAAACCTAACAGCATAATGAAGCAAGCAAAGAAAAATATAAAGGTGATACTGAGCAATGTTAGGAGCCTGAACAAGAAACTCCATTCCCTGCAAGCCCTCCTCTTCCTGGAAGACATTGACATCCATGTAGTGACTGAGACATAGACAAAAATAGTGGAAAGCACTCTGGCTGTGCAGGGCTGTAACTCCTTCCTCATATTTAGACCAGCTATTGTGCAGGAGGGAAACAAAGGTGGACTTGTATCAGTCTACATCCAGAAGAGACTCGCATCAAGGCTGGTAAAGCAGCATGATGCATTAGAGCTTCCTCATGTCAAATTACCATCATAATGTTCCAGGGGTTCTTATCAGCAGACCGAAGATGCATGTTTTCAAATGCGTCTTGGTCGAACTGACAAAACCGAAACTGCAAAATATCGAAGCAGCATGTAAGCGAATTCTTTCCCTGGGAAAGAATTTGCTTGGCCGCTTCGGTACTTTGCCTTTTTTGGCACTGTAGTGCGGTCTCGGAGTTGGTATATTTAAGTAGGGGGGTGTGGGGGGCACAGTCCCCCATGTAGGGGGGTGTGGGGGGGCAAAGCCCCCCACTTAATGAATCTCATGTTTTAATGTGCTTTTTTTTTTGGAACAGTGATTTGTTTCCCTTGGAAAAAAATCGCTGTTCTGACAGTTCGGTTTTGTAAGCTTTCACTTACATGGGGTCGATTAATCACCGTTCGCTTACCTAAGCATTCAGTGATCTAATATAGACCCATGTTTCAGTACCATATATTAACTTGCTGTATAACTCCCACTATGACAAAAGAAACAAGCCACAACTCCTTTCTACAGGAACCAGAATCACTCAGTATTAAATCCAATACTATTTCCTAAGTAATCTAAACTATCCAACTAGACTGGGAAACCCACACACCCACTAATGCACAAGCTCATAGATTCCTGGACCTCATCAATACAAATGCCCTGGAACAATTAGACAGACTGCCCACTAGAGGAATAACATCTTGGATCTTGTGCTTACTAATGTGGGAGCGTCTTGTGCCATCCCTAGTGAATCTTCATCACTTGTTAGGTCTAACCATAAAGCAGTCTACTTCAAAATAAAGCTGAAATCAGAGATCCCTTCCACCAAAGGTATCTTTAGAAATTTCTTTAAGCAAACTACCTACTCCTAAGTGATAAATTAGCAAGCTAAAATCCCCACAAAACCCAGTTAATTCTACTGAATACACAGAAATGTACACCACCACACTACACCAGGATGTAAATAGCTGCATAGCTACAGATGTACCCTGTAGGAACAAGTGCAGGGCAAATTCCAGAAACAAAACACATGGCAGAACAATACTATCAACAAACTTTATAATAAAAGCACATTAATTTTTTTACCAAAAGTAAGAAAAGTAATTCCAAGAATGTTACAGCCCTTGTCACTGAAATAAACAAATAATTCAAGAGCTTAATAAAATCCACCTAAGCCAAGTTTGAGGCTAAAATAACTTCCCAATTCAAAGATATTCATAAGTCATTTTTTAAGTTATGTTCATAATCTCAAAAGCACAATGTCGCAATGTACGGAACTGATTGTGAGCGATGTTACCTACACTGAGTCTGAAAATATAATGAACCTATTGGCTGATAAATTTAGCTCTAACTTTACACCTGTCCTCTCTCCATCTACCCCTCAAGATATACCTGAAATTGGCTCACCTCTAGCTATCTCACAAAACCAAGTCCTAAAAGTGCTATCAAAAGCTAAAAATACTGCATTGATGTGTCCTGACAACATCTCTGTATGCATTTTAAGTAGCATGCAGCACAATTTAGTCGCATTCCAAACAGCACCACTCAGTCTCGGCCTCAATACAAGTTTTGTTCGAAGTGAATGGAGAACAGTTATAGTCATTCCTCTGCATAAGGGAGGTTCTTTCACATACCTAGGCAATTACAGACCCATACGTCTGATGAGCCTCATATGCAAAGCCATGGAAAGACGTATCATGGACCTGTCTCAGCTTGGCTTCATCAAGGGCAGGTCATGCTTATGCAACTTGGTGGATTTGTTGAAAAGGTGACAAAAACGATGGATGAAGGTAAAATAGTAGACATTGCATACCTCAACCTGTTCATAGCTTTGATATAATTCCCCATTCAGGTATAGTTAACATTTGGGAAGTACAAAGTCATAAGTTGAAGTAAGATTCTAGTTCCCACCTTTAGTGTTTAAGCATGGTGGTCTAGCTTGCTGTGAAAGCTATTGTCATTGAAGATTATCATTTAGTCCGGTGACTACAAAGAAATCACTAACACCATCAAGGACAATTGGATTATCATCAGCAATAACAACTCCCTGAACAAAATCCTACTGACCATTCTACACTATACCATCATAAGAAACAAAAACATCAGGGACTTTGTCGCGATACGCAATACTGGACTTTACTGGGCTTCACTCCAATCTTGCATCAGCCACACTCAGCTGCAGTCCCCAGGACTATAACTACTGCTGTTTTATGAGTATGGACTCAGATTTCTATTGCCTCAACAACAAAAAATATTACCAAAGTAAGATGTATGGTAATTGCAACATGGAAACCACCATATGCAAAGCAGAATTTCATCTCTGCCATTGGAAAGACAATTAACAAACTCAAAACAAGGATTGCCAGTCATCTCACCAAAAGCTGATACAACATCCTCACCAGTGCTTTAGCAAAACATGCCAAAGAAAGTCCTGGTCGCAACCTGTTCCACTTTTATATCATGTACTACATCCCAGCCAAAGTATAGCTCAATCAATGACCTCTTGGAAAAAAGGAAATTGCAATGGCAAATCCACCTGGAAGCCTGCAAAACCCTGGACTCAACATAAGCACCTCGATTAACAGCGTCCTCAAACTCAGAAAACTGGACCACCATGCTCATTACTAATGGAAGTCCCTACTATTGACCCATGAACTAAAACCTAAACCAACAGCCTGACTACATGATAATCTTCAAGGACAATAGTTCTCACAGCAAGCCTGACCACCATACCTAAACACTGAAACTGGAAACTAGAATCTTACTACAAGTTTCCAGGACTAAGGCTGATAAACCAAACTGGTAAGCGGCATGTCATACAGACCATGAAACTTGCATCTCCACAAGGAACTTCTGACCAATAAGCCTATTTACTAGAGTGGTCTACTCATATTTAAGCTTGCGTACACTGCACTTCAGCTTATGACTTGGTACTTCCCAAATGTTAACTGAACTTCTATTCATGGATACCATTACGTTTTTTTTTTTTAAAAATGCTTCATAATAATAATCAAGGTACTATAAATACAATTAAGTCATCCCTTGCTGGACTTGGACAACATATATTGCATCTTTTAGTTTTCTTTGGGCATTTGCTGATCTTCCTATCAATTTGGATTTAACCAGTATTGACCCATTAATCAATACAAGCTTGTACAGTGGCATTTATTACCCTAGACTAAGTGTCTAAGGACTGGATTTTCTATTTGTTTCTACTTGAGCTACTCTGGTACCCCCCCCCCAGTGGTACTTCTAACCCGTGGATAACCGTCACAAAGAAAAGGTGTATAAAAAGGAAGATTGTTTTGGTTCCATTCAGGTATAGTAGAACAGCTAAATAAACTGGGAATAATCCCCTGTGTCACCCACAGGATTGACAACTAGCTAACAGATAGGATGTAGATAATTAGAACAGAGGAAGTTGCCTCTACAAACAGTCCAGTCTCCAGTGGATTCCCCCAGGGTTCTGTGCTGGGATATCTCCTGTTTGGCATTTGAAGTAAAAAACAATACCAATGGGCTCTGGCTGACTATTTTTGCAGATAACAGTAAACTAGGAGCAGTCATTGAATCTCCACATGACTTAGCCATCCTGCAGGAAGGTTTGCCTCAAATAAATAACAGGTGTCAAAATCATGGTCTGAAACTAAATGCCAAAAAATGCATTATTTTATCCTTTGGGAAGACATCTACCCCAGAGAACTACTACAGTGACAATACTCCCCTAAGAGATGAACGTGTTGTTTAGGATTTGGGAACTTATATGGACAGTGTCCTAACTTTTGACAACGTGTCTATTATTGTAAGAAAATCCTTCTATACTGCACAGCTTATAAACAAAGAGATTGTGTCTAGATCTAGGGATGTCATTGTCACCCTTTATAGGTTCATAGGTTCATAGGTTGGTACTAGGCTATCAGCCCTAGGGCCTATACAAGCCTAGCCATAACAATTCCCTGGATATTTCTTCCCACAATATTTACTTCCCTGGACCCCTGTCTAGCAGGGTGACTGACATGATCCCCGGGGTGAATTTCCTATCTCCCATCCAATCATCAAGGTTCCTTTTGAAGAGGGCCAAGGAGGCACTCTGCTTGACATGTATGGGCAGTCTATTTCAGAGTATGGGGAGTCTCTGGGTCAGGAACCTAGCCCCCCAGCATGTTTTGCTCATTGTGATGACAAGGTTTAGATCCCTTGAGCGTGCAGCTCTGAGGGATTGGGATTTCTTTAAGTGGAGCATGTCCAACAGCTCAGGGTTTGACATGGCCTTGTATGTTAAGCAGAGATTGCCTCTGAGTAGACAATATGCCACAGAGTATAGCTGGAGTTTTTTAGACGGTCAGCATATGGCATCTGCTTTAGGCATGTAATTCTTTTAGTGAGGTATTTCTGTGGCCTTTCCAGCTGTTGCAGATATCTTGTGAGGTACATACCAAATGTGCATTATACTCTATAGTGGGTCTAATGAGGGATGAGTACAGTGGGACAATGACCTCCTTTTTTTCTGGATGAAAAGCCCTTAGTGATGAGGTGTGCCACATAGAAGGATTTCCTGACTGTTGTGGCGATGTGGTTATCGAGGGTGAGACCACTGTCAACCTGTGTCCCTAAGTCTCTCATCACACTTTCGATGTTTAGTGTACTGCCACCTATGTGGTAATTCATGGGTACATGTTTTTTTCCAAAGGGGATAACTATAAATTTCTTGGCATTAAGCTTGAGCCCATGGCTCTGGCACCAGGCATATGTTTTTGTAAGGCCCTTTTGTAGAATATCCACATAATTTAGGGATTCGATAATGGCTCCCAGTTTGCAGTCATCTACGAACTTTGTTAGCCAGAGTCCATTAGTGTTAGCCTGTACTTCAGAGAAGTAGATTCCAAACAAGAGTGGTCCCAGGACTGAACCCTAAGGTACTCCACTTGTCACTTGGCTGGAGCTGGATTTGGAGTCGGCTACTTTTACAGTCTGGGTTCTGTCATTAAGCCAGCTGGCAACCCATCGAGTGACGTAGGGATTTATGCCCAGCTTAGTAAGTTTATCTATGATTCCAGAGTGGGGGATGGTGTCAAAGGCCTTGGCGAGGTCCAGATAGGCTGTGTGGACCACCTTACCCTCGTCCGTAGCTCTGGAGACCGATTCAAAGAAGTCAGTCAGGTTCAGGAGACAAGATCGGCCCTTCACAAACCCAAACTGGGTGGGGTCCAGTGTTTGAAGGTTGCCAATGTCTTTGTTTATAAGTTCCATGATAATGCGTTCCATGCCCTTGCAGATCAGGCTCGTCAGACTGATGGGAAGGTAGTTCCAGGGATCCAAGGTGGATCCCCCCTTGTGGAGTGGGATAACTGTAGCTGTGCACCACTCAGTGGGCACGAAGCCTGAGGTGAGGCTATGATTAAACATGACACTTAGGTGAGGTGCCAGTTAATTTTGTAGTTCATGTAGTACACAGCCCGGGATGTCAACTGGTCCCATGGATGCTGTATTCTTAGCTTTGGAGAAGGTGGTTTCTACCTGTGTGGCCATGATTACCAGAATTTGACAATCTTTTGGTATTGAGATGGACCCTTTAGGGGGTGAGAATGGGGTGAAGTTGGCACTAAATCGATCTGCCAGGATTTTGGCAATATCCTTGGGATCAGTATATTTAATGCCATTCTTTTGTAGCTCAGAGCAGATCTGAGCATTGCCATTTATATTCTTGATAGAACTATAGCATGCCTTGTGGTTGTCTTCAGAATCTTTGGCAATTTTATTTTTGTAACTAGCTTTTGGGGATTTTATGAGGGATCGCAGCTTCTTACTGAGGCTGGTGAGGGAGTTTTTTTGCATCCTGGGATTTTCCTCTTTTCTGCAACAGTTTCTTACTTCTGTTGTATAGTTTGTTTATAGCAGGGGACCACCAGATTGGCTTCCTTTTTTTGGAGGAGGGCATCTTGGTTCTATTTGCGATGGCACGATTCATGCACGAGTGGATGTGCTTGTACAGTCCCATAGTGTAGGATTCTGCAGTCGAACTTTCAGATCTCATCTGCATGGGTGTCATGAAGTTTGTCACTTCTGACTTCAGTAGCATGAAGTTGGCTTTGGAGAAGTTTTATAAGGAGGTTTCCTTAATGGGGGGGTGGGGTGGGATGTGGATGTCAAGGGTGATTTGCGTATGGTCAGACCTGATGAATGAGGGGGTGACCACTGGTATGGAGCATCTATATCCCATGTTGGTAATGACCAGGTCTAGGATATTGGAGCCCTTGGTGGGACAATGGATTAGTTGATCCAGGGCATTGGAATTTATGAATTCTAAGAACCATTGGGAAAAGGAGTTGGTACCCACGTAGTTTTCCCAGTTAATGGCAGGATAGTTGAAATCACCCAATATTAGGGTGTTTGGTTCTGTCTTAATATTTTCCAGTATGTTTAGAAAGGTGTAGTGAGAATCTTGGGGCATGGTGGGGGATCTGTAGCAAGCCACAATTTGGATTGCAGTCTTACCTAGTGTTAGTTGCACCTGGATAATTTCAGAATTTCTCAGCCCTCATTGAATATAAAGCCCCCTTTGACACTTATCTGTCCAGACACATGAACCAACTGGAATGCTTCAGCGATACCTTACTAAAAGGATACAAGGCCTAAACAACATGTCCTATATGGACAGACTCAAAACATTGCCATTATACTTGGTGTCGTACAGACTGCTAAGAGGTGACCTGTGTCTGGCATGCAAGGCATCCTCTGACCCATTACTGATGGATGTGCTGCACATAAACAAGTCAAATCCCATCAGAAATACTCAGTCTAGGGTTTAATCCTCTTCTGCAACATCAACAGAATAGTTTGGAGGGGAAGGTATATTTCATGGAGGATGCCACTGCTGTGGAACAGACTCTCCACCACATAAAACAAAGTTTATCCCTGTCCATTTTCAAGTGCAACTTAGAGCTATGGATGGGAAGCAGAAAATTTACCCCAGGATTGCCCCCTGTAATATTAATCTCAGTGGATGTGCATTTACCACCCAATGATATATATACTCTCACACACACACACACACACACACACACACACACACACACACACACACACACACACACACACACAAGTCTGCCATGTCAGGTATTGAACCACCTTTCTATTTAGTGTATACAGTCTTGAGAGCAATGTACTAGTCCTAAGTGCCACAAGACAAATTCTGCTCCTAAATACTTTATACTATGCACTGGTCTCCTCAAATTACCTGTGGTATGATACCAATTATTATATAATTAGTGACCATGGGATGGGTAAGGTTAATTTATAACTAACGGAATCAACGAAATTAATAACAAACACCAAAAAATCAAAACCACAATGATTACACCGATAAGTGCTCTCACACCACAACAGTGTAATTAGGCATAAAACACCTGTAATGAACTAAGTTATTAGTTCTGAAGAAGCCCGGATACACTGGGTGAAAGCGCTTAACTTAAACCGTTTGATTTTGTTTTTGTGTTTACATTTATGTAAAACGCTGATTTTAGCAGCTTTTCCAATAAATTGGGAGTGTATTTGCACATCTCGTTTGCCTCCAGTTTGGTAATTACACTGTTGTGGTGTGAGAGCACTTATCGGTGTACTCGTTGTGGTTTTGATTTTTTTGTGTGTCTTATTAATTTCATTGATTCCATTGTTGCTGTTTTTGCCATGGAGCACACCGGTGCATCACCCGTTAGAGGAGAAACATCTCCGCAGCACTTGGGCACAGAGGACCTTTCATTCATCCGAGATGATATTAAGGACTAAGGGGCGAACAGAACAGTCTCACCCTCCTAGTTAAACAACTTTTGCAGAGCGGCTATTCAGTTCCTATATCTCTTTTGCCTGACACTATCAAGGCATGTAGTGCGCGGGCTGTGCATACTAATTCTGCTATTACTGACACTTCTATTACCCCAGGACATATTGACCGGAGAGTTTCAGATGATAAAACAGGTGAAGGAGATAATGCTCATAGGAATATTACTAAACCTAACTTGCGTGAAGAAGCAGTTTCATCAGATAGTTTAGAGATACCGAACGGTCAAGGGGACTGTTTAAGGAGAGGGCCTAATACGTTGGACATCAACGAATCCCACAACTACAGTAAAATCAATCTTTCTGATTTTACATTCGATTTTTCTTTATATGATATAAACGAAGAGGCTATTAGAACTGGAGCTAAACCCAAAAGAACTTTGCCTTTGAAAACTTATTCTACTGTTGCTGGACGATCTACCCAACAAGATAAAGGTACTGTTAAATCTTCTTCCAGCTCAGTTTATCCTGTAACACAAGTGGACCGGTTTGTAGAAGACAATAAATTTAATGAATTTTTGTTGTTTAATCATGGTACGGATGATTTTAAAAATGCTGATAATATTTCAAGAAAGGACAATATAGAGTACGACAATCTGAAGACCATGATTTTTTCACTTGGTAAAAAGTTAAAAAATATTAATGGTAAAAAAATTGATAATGCTTATTTGTCTAGAAATTTGGAAATGAATATGGTATCAAAGGGTCTTAGGTTTTTTACATTACCTTTAGGTTTTGACTTTACTTCAAATATGGAAAAAGAGTTTAATAGTTTTTTTGACAACTGTGGTTTTAATTTTATGCGTTTATTAATTAAACATAATGACGAAAAACTGAGTAAATGTATATCAGAAGCTGAAAAATTGAATAACAATATTCTCAATGATTTATTATTCTCTCAATGGGAGAATTTGTACAACAAGCAGTATTTGGAAGCTAAAAAATGGGTTTCCAATATTACACAGAGAAAAATAAAAAAATTAAAGAGAGATTGTGAGCAATACACTAATAATAAAGCATATGTTTGGCCTGACATGCCTTCCAGGAATTATTCTAATGATGATTTTTGTGTATATGTACAACAGACGGATGAGAGAGGGAGTTCTGACTATCGAGGGGGATATGGTGATCCTTACCCTAATAGACAATAAACTCACAAGAGGGATTTTCAGAGGGTAGGAAAACAACACACACAACCTTAGAAAGGTGGATACCAGAAACACATGGGAAAGAGACGGTATTAGACTATAAAAATGACCATACTTCTGAATTTGTTTATAACAACAGTATCACTTATTCAAATGGGATTGAAATTAAAGGAAAAGTAAATACATTTAACAATTTTAATATTTTTAATTATACTGATTTGAATATAGATAAAGTTAATTTTGATTTATTTACTAAAGGGATGAAATACATCCCAAATCCTAAATTCGATTTAGTTGATACTATAATTGAATTTAAAAAATATATTAGGAACATCAATTTAGCCATTTATTTTAACAATTCGAGTATTTCTGAGAATGATAATCGCGCCTATGGAGTACATTCTAGTTTACCTTTTAAGAAAGCTAGTAGCTTTGTCCCACCATGTCACCCCGATATAGAAACATTTGAGAATATTATTATCAGGGAAATGTACCATGAGTCAAGGAAATTGAAACAAATTACTTCCATTAGCAATTTAACACAAGATGAAGAGAAATTATTGTGCGATCTTAGAGAAAATATGAACATTAGAGTGATGAAACCAGATAAGGGGGGTGGGGTTGTTTTATATGGCAGTACGGAATATATTAAAAAGTTATATGATTTACTACATTATTCTGGTAACTATATACCCATTTCTATCAATGAACTTAATATCGCTTACCAAAGAATTGATTCTTATATAGAAGAATATTATTTAGATGGGAGAATTACCAAAGAGACATATGACTGTTTAACTGTCAAATTTCCTAGGTTAGCTACTCTTATTGGTATACCCAAGGTTTATAAAGATGTATACGACCCACCCTTTCGACCAATAGTCTCTGGTAGCAAATCTAAGACCTTCCCAATAGGTAAATACATTGATTTTAAATTAAAATTTTTATATGAGAAAGTTCCTCATATGGTAAAGGATTCCTGGGTTTTTTTGAGTAATTACCCTATAAACATGAACTTTGATCACATTACATTTCTTACTATAGATATAATAGATTTATTTTCTTGCATCCAAAAGGAGAAAGGGCTTGAAGCATTTAGTACTAGTATTTTTAAATATTCCAATCTGGAATGGGACGAAATCAGGGTATTGGAAGAAATTATGTCCATTGTGTTGGACAATAATTACATATACTTTGAAGGTGAATATTTTAAGCAAATTAAAGGAGTAGCGATGGGAGCCGCTTGTGCTCCCATCTATGCAAATTTAGTTATGCTCTATTGGGAGGATTCGGTATTATTCACTAGTGAATATTATAAGTATGTGAAATACTATTCCATGTTTTTGGATGATATATATATTCTATGGGATGCAGATGACAGGACCCTGGAATCCTTTATTAACTTTATGAACATGAGTAGTGAATATTTGAAGTTTACTTATTCTTACAACAATGCAGGGCTACCTTATTTGGATACTTTTATTCAGTATCAAGCCAATACACTTACTTCTTCTATACACAGGAAAGATACCGTTTCTAATAATTATGTACATTTCACTAGTTGCCATCCCAAGCAAATGAAGAACAATATATTTAAAGGTCAATGTGTACGAGCTGCTCGCATGACATCTAATGATGAATTATTAAATATTGAACTTGAATTCATTAAGGAGTTATTCATACAAAGAGGATATCCTGTAAATATGATGGACCATACTATTCAATATATACTACAACTGAGGGACAATAGATATCAACCGTTATTGGGAAGGAAGCATATTTTGGCTACACATGAGGCAGTTACATCCCAAGATAGTAATAAAACACAAGTTTTGAGTGCAGATGTTTTTCACAAGTCCTTTATCATACAATTTAATATAGCAGCAAGTTATATCAAGAAAATAATCTATGAATTTTGGTATTTTATATCTAAAGATACCCAGCTAACCAAAATTTTGGGTTCCAAACCACATTTTATATTTAAAATGGGAACTAATATTAAACAATTAAGTTTAATACAAACATACACGGGTAAAAGAAGTTGATCTCAGTACGAAGCCTGAAATGTGGTGCCTGCAGACAATGTAAATTTATGTCCAATGAGATTATTATACATTTAAGTAACGGACATAAAAGTACTGTAAATAGGAAGGCTGGAAACTGTTATACTAAGATGGTGATATACTTGAGCATTTGTCAGAAATGCGCTAGTTTTTATGTAGGAAAAACTGAAAGAAACCTTAGAAAAAGGATTTATGATCACATATACTGTATTAAGACCAAAGACAATAACAACGCACTTTATAGACATATTGAAAGAGAAGGAGATGATCATCACTTTAAGTTTATAATATTGGAAGTTATCAAAATTGACCCTAAGGGGGGCGACATTAAAAGTTTACTTAGTTACAAAGAAGTATGGTGGCAAATACATTTAGATGCCACCACACCCCCAGGTTTGAATGAATTCATACCTATAAAACCTTTGCTAATGTTTTCTTATAAATGATTATTAAACTAATATTTATATAAGATTTCCAAAATTAATTTATTTTTGTGACTATTAACATTTCACCTGTCAATTATTGGTCATTGCACAATCATTAATTTTAACTTTTATTAAGGGAGATTTCATTTAGTACTCTCATATTTAGAACAAAAGTTTTTATTCATGGAATATTTCATATTAAAAAAAAATTTTTAAAGATTTTTATATATTATTGTTATTAATTATATGATATTTATTGATATGTATTTATGTTATATTTACTGTAAACTATATAACCACAGTTGTCTTAAGAATCATTTCCAACTGCAGTAAATGTATTATTAAATTAAGCATTATTCTTGTTAGTGATTTTGTACAAGATAAGGTTTCACTTTATGCTTTGTACATATTTATTATTTGTTCAATTCTAGCAACAGGTCACAGTTTTTAGATGTTACTATTACTTTAAATATTCAGTTTTGAGTTTTGGCACCAGAAAAGGCATAAAACACCTGTAATGAACTAAGTTATTAGTTCTGAAGAAGCCCGGATACGCTGGGTGAAAGCGCTTAACTTAAACTGTTTGATTTTGTTTTTGTGTTTACATTTATGTAAAATGCTGATTTTAGCTGCTTTTCCAATAAATTGGGAGTGTATTTGCACATCTCGTTTGCCTCCAGTTTGGTAATTACATTGTTGTGGTGTGAGAGCACTTATCGGTGTACTCGTTGTGGTTTTGATTTTTTTGTAATTTATAACTAAATGAGAAAGGTTGTTTCAAGTGCAAAAAGGGAAATTTGCTAGATTTAAAATTGTCTGCAAGGGCAGTTATCCTAGTACTTACCTAAATCACTTAAAATAACAGTATGGTGACAGCATTACTGTATTGTGAAAAAAAAATGCTTTAAATTACTGTGAAACAGTGCATGTCTGCATGATGGAATATGCTAAAAATGCCAAGTAAAAGGGGGGAAATTCATAAAGGTTACCTTGAAACTTGAATATATAGACAGCCATACCACACTGCTTTTGTACAAGGATGTGCAGCACCATTGTGGGCTGTCTCCACAGCCATTCTAGATGCTAATGAGGCAGTCTGTAGAAGATTTATATGCTAATAAGCAATATGCTCTTCCCCCCCAGTAACTGCTTCCAGGAAGGCATCTACTCCCTGAGCGATTCATAGAAGTTCTCAACTGTGTAGATAAGCATGGTTGCTCCTTGCACCTCCTGGTAATGAACACATCCAAAAGACCATTTTCATCCATTGTTGCAGAGTAAATGCTGGGGAGTTTAGTGATAATATAGGGTTAGGAGGTGTGTGCATGAGTGTATGCAAGCGGTTGCATGTGTGAGTCTATTTTTGATTGTGTGTCTGCCAGGAATAAAGAAGTATGGAAGTTAGGAGGGTAAGTTAGGCAGGTGTGTGTGTGTGTGTGTGTGTGTGTGTGTGTGTGTGTGTGTGTGTGTGTGTGTGTGTGTGTGTGTGGTTGGCTTGGAGTAGCTGTCATACTTCCACATATCTCTAGACTAATGAGCATTGTCTGCAATACTCTGTGTGAGAACCACTAGCCAACAGGCATAACACTTTAAATGAGTGCTTAGTGGTACATAAACAGAGTGGAAATTGGGGAGTGGGGGACCACTAAACACCAAAGATACTCAGTATGGAATGCCTTAAATAGGTTTACAGGTATTTACTAGGCCAACGACCACAAGGGCCTTTTTAAGAATTGCCATGCATCTCCAATCTCTGACAAGTTTTGATACCCTTGATAAGTGTAAGAAGGGGCTTGGGAGATGAACCATTAACAAGCAGGGTCCTGGGAGATGAACTATTTACAGGTTGCCTGTGTCCATTAGAGACATAGGTACTAAACCAGGGATGCATTTCCTGTTCCCCATACAATTGTCCAAGTTTCAGTTGAATTGGGTTAGGGAGGAACTCTACTTTACATGGATGGGGAGCTTGTTCCAGAGACGGGGTAGTCTCTGGAATGCATACTTGTCTTTCCAGGAGATCCTATTTATATTACAGGCAAGGTTTAAGTCTTTAGAATGGATAATTCTAGTGCAGTTTATTTTGTGGCTATTCAGGAGGTCCATCAGAGTGGGGTCTGACAATGCCCTGCATGCCAGCCATAGATCTCCCTCAAAAGCCTGTAGGAGACAGAATACAAAGATAAGACCTTGATGCAGTCTGCATAGGACATTTTACTTATGCCCTGTATTCTTTAGGTGAGTAACCTCTGTGGATGTTCTAATTGTTGGAAATGCCTGGATAGGTATATACCAAAGGGGGAATTGTATAAATTCCAGGTCTGATGAATGCTGAATACAGTGGAACAATGACTTCCTTGGACTTAGATGTCATACATTTGTTTATAAGCTGTTCAGTATAGAATGATTTCCTCAATACTGTAGATGCATGATGGTCAAAGGCTTGATTACTGTCTATGTGTGTCCCTAAGGCCTTGACTACTCGGTCAACTCTAAGGGGTGTGTTGTCAATATGATAGTTACCAGAGGTGGATGACTTCCTGAAGGATACTATTATGCATTTCTTGGCATTTAGTTTTAGCCCATGACTCTGACATCAGTTGTTTGTCTGTGCCAGCCCTTCATAGAGAACATTTGCCTCAGTGTGGGATTCAATGGCATCTTCTAATTTGCAATTATCTGTAAATTTAGTCAACCAGAGACCACTGACATTAGATTTGACTTCAGAGAAGTAAATGCCAAAAAGGAGTGATCCAAGGACAAATCCCTGAGGGACTCAACTTGTGACTGGCATCTTTATAGAGATGGATGCCCCAATTCTAACTTCCTCTGTCCTGTCTGTGAGCCAGTTGGCTATCCATGGGGTGACATGCGGGTTTGTACCTGAACTCTTCAGTTTGTCAGCAATGCCAGAGTAGGGTATTGTGTCAAATACCTTGTGACCAGGTCAATGAAGGCAGTGTGAACTATTTTTCCCTCATTCGTTGCTTTGGTAACCTTCTCAAAGAAGTCCACTAGGTTGAGTAGGCATGACCTACCCCTGATGAAACCAATCTGGCTTGGGTCCCATGTCTGGAGGTTTACTCTATTACTATTGATCATTTCCATGATAATTCTTTCCATCACTTTACATATAAGACTAGTGAGACTTATGGGTCTGTAGTTTCCATGGTCTGTAGATGGCCCACCTTTGTACAGAGGGATGACTGTTGCTGTTCTCCATTCATGAGGCATGAAACCTGTTTGGAAGCTACTGTTAAAAAGCTATTCCAGAGGGACTGATAGGTCATGTTTCATGCTATTTAGAAGGCATCCAGGGATATTGTTTGGATCCACCAATGCAGTGTTCTTGTGATAGAAATGGGAGTTATATACTGGAATTTCAGTATTTCGAGACTGAATAGTCGAAATTCCACATACCCAAAAACCCACAACCTCGAAAACCAAAATCCCGACCATACATACACACACCACTACACAAACAAACACACATACACCTACCTAACTACACTACAAGAAACAAAACAACACACACAAACACAACATAACATACAAACACACCTACCATACATATAAGCAGGGGGGCAAGCCTCTCTGCATCCCCATGTGGGGGGGCTGCTCCCCCCATACCCCCCTACTTATATATACTAACTCCGAGGCTGCACTAAACGCACAAACACACAAAACCCAAAACTACACATACTCACACACACTAAAATCCCTCCTCAATACCCTTACGTAAACACCACTTACCTGAATCCCCAGCTAAATCCACAAATCACACCGCACGTCACGAACACGACACTACGACAGCAGATTCAACATTTCTGCATTCGAGGTAGCGCAGTTTTGCATAACTGCACTTTCAACTATTCAGTCTCGAAATACTGACATTCGAGATTTCAGTATTTCAAGATGGTCTAGTGAACCCATATATATATATATATATATATATATATATATATATATCTATGAATATAAATATATATATATATATATATATATATATATATATATATATATATGTGTGTGTGTGTGTGTGTGTGTGTGTGTATAGATATATATATATATATATATATATATATATATATATATATATATATATATATATATATATCTATAGATAGGTATATATGGTTCTACATTTTTCTAATGAATTTACTGTTCACCGAATGTCACATAACTGAGCTCACTCGAAAGTTCAGAATTATGAAAGTGCAGTTTAGCAAAGTACATTTTAACGATAGAGGCACTGTGTTGCTGGTAGTGTAAGAAGTACCAGTATAGAGTCTTTATGTAACTTCTCATACACCATAGCAGTTTTGAGGCATGACGGATGTACTGGTAGTGTCGGCAATGTTCAGCTTATGGTAAGTTATTTTTACTCTGTTCATAGGTTTCAAATGGAGATCACACTACAGTACACATAGGGAAATCTACCCTTGCTGTCACTGTAGTGAGATCTCGGAACTGGTATATGTAATTTGCAGGGTGTGTGGGGGTGCAGGGGGGCTTGCCCCCTTGTAAAAATGTTGGAGAATGTACGTATTTTTCATTTTACATGTTGATTGCTTTTTATTTCAGGGATTTGTACTTCGCTAAACTGCATTTTCGTAATTCTGAACTTTCCAGTGAATGAGCTTCGTCGTGTGTTTGTGTGTGTTTGTGTATGCATGTACGTGTGTTTATATATATAGTGGTAGGAGATGGAATCCTACAAAGCCCCCGCGCCAATGGAAATTATGACCCAAACCGCAGAATCCCTTACAAATGCATTCTATGGATACTTACAGGAATGCATAGATCGTGCTATCCCAAATAAAACCAAGACACACTCCTCCAAAGGCAGGAGACCTGTCTGGTGGACCCCAGCCATAAATAGGCTATACAACAGAAGGAGGACATTACTACAGGATAGAGCAAAGTCCCAAAAAGGGAAGGCAACTCTGATCAGTACTAGCAAGAAACTACGGTCTTTCATAAAAGCATCCAAGGCTAGCTTTGAAAGAAAAATTGCACAAGACACTAAAGATAATCATAAGGCCTTCTTTAGTTATGTCAGGAACTTGGGTGGAAACTCCCAGATATGCAAGTTAGTGCAAAATAACAAAAAATACACTGAACCCACAGGCATTGCCAACATCCTGGCAGACAGGTTCAGTGCAAACTTCCCCCCCTTCCTCCCCAGACATGCAAATGACTATCCCAACAAAGTGTAGCCCCCCCTAACATCACAGATGCACAGGTGAGAGCTGCCCTCTCCAAAGCAAAAAACACAGCATCTATGGGACCGGATGGTGTCCTGGGCTGCGTTTTACACGAGTTCCAAGAAGAACTGAACCCTCACTTAAAATCACTGTTCAGTCTCAGCCTTACAACAGGATATGTACCCAAAGAATGGTGTACAGCAACAGTGGTCCCACTCCATAAAGATGGTGCCACAATGGACCCCGGTAACTATCGCCCTATAAGCCTGACTAGTCTGGTCTGCAAAGCTATGGAGCGTATCATCATGGAACTCATAAACAAAGACATTGGGAACCTCCAAACACTGGATCCTACCCAATTTGGCTTTGGTAAGGGCAGATCTTGCCTCTTGAACCTGGTTGACTTCTTTGAGACAGTCACCAAGGCCATAGATGAAGGGAAGGTAGTCCACACAGCCTACCTTGACCTCGCAAAAGCCTTCGACACAATACCCCACTCGGGCATCATAAACAAACTCACCAGCTTAAATATCAACCCCTATGTCACAAGATGGGTTGTAAACTGGCTTAGGAATAGAACCCACATGGTAGGAATTGCAGGTGCCATGTCAGACTCTAAACCAGTTACAAGTGGCGTCCCACAAGGCTCAGTCCTGGGACCTCTCTTGTTCGGTATATATTTCTCTGAGGTACAGGCTAACACAGGAGGACTTTGGCTGACCAAGTTCGCAGACAACTGCAAACTGGGGGCCATAATCAGCTCGCTGACTGATACAAGCATCTTCCAAAATGGTCTCACAGAGATGGATAACTGGTGCCAGAGCCATGGCCTGAAGCTAAATGCCAAAAAGTGCATAGTCATCCCATTTGGGAAAAACAAAGTGCCCACAAATTACCACATAGGTGGTAATCCATTAAGTACGGAAGAAGTAATTAGGGATCTGGGGACCCAAGTAGATAGTAATCTTTCCTTTGACAATCACATTGCCAAAGTGGTTAGAAGTATCTTCTATATAGCCCACCTTATCATGAAAAGGTTCACATCTAGATCAAGAGAGGTCATTGTGCCCCTCTACTCATCACTCATCAGGCCCATAATTGAATACAATGCCCCATTTGGGATGTACCTTACCCGACACCTGCAACAACTAGAAAGACCCCAAAAGTACCTCACCAAGAGGATTAAGGGACTCAAGCAGATGCCCTATGCAGTTAGACTAAAGAAACTCCAGCTCTACTCAGTTGCTTACCGCCTGCTCAGAGGCGATCTGTGCCTGACGTATAAAGCCATGTCCAACCCAGAATTAATGGACATGCTCCACCTCAGGAAATCCAAATCCCTTAGAGCTACACACTCCAGTGACTTAAACCTCAGCACAGAAATAAATAGGACATGCTGGAGAGACAGATTCATATCCCAGGGGTTCCCCTCACTCTGGAACAAAATCCCAATCCATGTTAGGCAGAGCCCCTCAATGACCCTCTTCAAGAAGAATCTTGACGATTGGATGGGAGACCGTAGATTTACCCCTGGGATCTCCTCTGTGTCACTGCTAGACAGGGGCACTTTAAACTAACCTTAAATGGGCTATCTTCTGTGACCTACTATACTGGGGCACAGTCATCTAATCTAAAAGGATGGTGAAAGCCAAACACACTCTGGCTAGGCTTGTAAATGCCCTAGGGCAGATAGCCTAGTATCTACCTATGAACCTATGAACCTATATATATATATATATATATATATATATATATATATATATATATATTTATATATACACACAGACACATATGCCTAGGAGTGATGCAAGGTGCACATTAGTGGAATGGAAGCCATGACTAAGTGATATACTACAGATCAAAGATGTATCATGTGAAGCCACAAAGGAACTTCTACTGCATATGTCTGACAACTCACAGTTGAAGGGCATGTTTAAAAGGAAAATCACAAAGGTGATGATATAGCGATTGAACAGGATGATGGTAGGTGACATGAACATATATGGCAAGATGTAATGTTACTCATGCATTTCTTATTGGTTTTATTTGACATTTGTTAACCGGGATAGTCCAACTGGGCAAAGGCCCTTTTTCAGTGGAGGCCCAAGGAGAAATTTCATAGTAATCTTCTCCATTTTATTGCAGTTCCAGTGTTGAGTGCAAGTAGGTCTGTATAGGGTATTCAATTAGACATATAATCCAATGTACACTGTTTGCAGACTGATATCAAGACAAAAAAACAAACTATGTCAGTGTTTCAGTCCGTGTTAACATTTCACAGATATGATTAATTTTATCTATTGAATGACAGACATTTGCAGAATGAGAAGAAAAATGTGAGACAGCATCCCACCCTCAATGGATCAGAACACTGTTCTAAGTGCATGGGACTGGACTCCCCATATCACTTATATGTTGAGCCATGAAAGCATTTACAAAGAACAGAATACACTTACGTTACTTTAATGGTGTTGAAATTGTTTACTGGTACATAATATTGTTACTCTCTGTTGCATGACTGATGACAAAGTCTTAATGCATGTGCAGAAATTTTCTTTGTTTTTGCCATTGGACAAGAACTAACAGTCGGTTTTGCTTCTCAATGCCAAGCATTATGCATCAGACGAGTACATAATTAACTATTTATATTTCTATTTATAGGCCAGCTATGGCCATATGTGTGGTGTATTATTTTTTGACTAGATTAAAAGTTCAAAATGGGAGGATAGAACAGACAGGAAAAAGGAAATAAAGCAGAGGGTAGAACCCAAAGTGGGCAATTCAGCAGTGATCGGGATGGTGGTAGGATAGGACCATATCTCTCTACTTCCTCTCAAGATAGTAATGGTTATATATAACTTTTAAAATGTTTGGATGAATACATCATACATTTTTTGTCAGATAAACAAAAAAATGTTGCTGGTCAATTGGACCAAATCAGTCATCTAATACATACACATAGCTGGAGTAGTAAGTTATGTATGGGATGTATTTTTTTTTTTTTTTTGTGAGACAGGTGCCCTTTTTCTGAGAGATATCAAGTTGGGGTAGGAAGTCAGTGATGTCATAGGTAGATAAAAGTGGGTTGTTATGAAGCAGGCAAAGACAGGCATGACTGACAAGGTGTGGGGTAACACATTGATGGAGGGAGAGCACATTGGGTATGGAGACATCAGACAAACAGTGAACCAGTGGGTATGAATGCACTTTTGCCCTTGCAGAGCTACCTGAAGCAGGTGATGCAGGTAGGGTGAGAAGTGTGGAGTCAACTCTGGCAAGCTGTGACCCAGACTGCATTACTTTACTCTGACATAATGACATTTGACATGAAAATAGCCATCTTATTCATTATATGTTGCTGAGTAAAGAACCCACAGCTATCATAACCAATTCTAGTACACAAGGCATGTCACATGATGAGCCTCATCTTCATCTGTGCAAATGGTGGGGTGCAGAACTTACATGATTTACATTTGAATAGCCATTATAGTCACTGTATGGAATGTCAGTAATGGCAGATATTGTCCTGCTGTATAAATTTAATTTACCTGTATTTGACTCAGAAACTGTCAGTGTTAAAATATATATTTCCAGACACAAACCATATATGCCCCATCACTCTCTTAGGCACTCCAGTTACATCCTACGAATCTCCCGATTCCTGTCTATCTCTTCCGGAGCTACAAAGACATAGATAATATAAAAAAAATATGTAGCATACCACGCATTACCAGGTTTTATGGAGGTCTGAACTTCATCATCTCATTGGCCAAGAAGGTCACTTTTCAGCTCTTAATGTCACTCTAATGGTGATGGCACTGTTCCCCCATGTATGTGATGACAGCAACATGAGTGACAGGCTTGGCCAGCCTTTTCCTTGTATAAGCCATGTATTGAGACTTAGTATAGCCTACATGTAGAAGCCTGTGGCTGCAAAGGTAATGGAAGAGTCTCAGAAAGGTCTTTCTCTCCACCTCACACCACCTCTGTGCTCTAAAAGGAGCATTACCCTCCCCTTTGTCAGCCATAAGTCTCCCCTTCCAAGATGTCAGGGAAAATAGCACTGAATTAACATCTAAAACAAATCTTGCAGTTCACATCCTTTGCACAACCAGAGAGAACTGCATTTACACAATGGATGGCTTAAAACTATTACATAATATAGGTACTGAGCTGCTATGGACACTTTAAGGTGTCATACATAACAGTCCTCCTGACACCTGTTTGCAGCTGAGAATACCTGCTTAACAGCTACTCTAGCTTAAGATGGTTAACAATTGGATATCAGCTGCATTTACCTTGACAGACTGACCTTCCAGACCATGCACACATGGAGTGACTCAGAAAGCATTTGAGGTGAACACAGTCATGACAACTATGCACATTGCTACAACTGCGGCATTAATGGAATTGAAACCCTACCCATCTAGCTCTTAGATTTCAACACTAAAATATTTGTTATTTTACTGTTTAAGTCCTTTGTCTGTGTGTGTTATGCTTATGGCACACATTAATATGTTACAGGTCACTAAGCAGGACATTATCAATGCATGCCACATATCTTTCACTGAGCATGTGCCAATAATATACATTTCAAATGATCACAACAGTGGGCATCAATGAAAAGAAGATTCAAACCCAGTCATAGTCTACCAAACCAAGCATTACACAGGTGTGCCACTGAAGATCTCAGACAAAAAGGTGTAAAACAATATTACTTTTAGTGTCAACAGATAAAGACTGAAAATAATATTGTATAGTAGTACTCTACCCACAATATGTTATAAACATGCATGCAGTCCACATAAATTAAAGTTTTGCATCATTAGCACATTGAGTCATGCAAGATGCTATAAAGAATATAATCCCCTTACATTAATTTTGAGTTGTTTGTAATGTCAGATTTACTTATTGACATACAATGATGCTAAGCTTTGGTATGTGAACAATGACAAAGTCTTAGTGTATGCATAGGATTCATCTTTATTTATGCTATAGGATGAGAAATGACATTATCTTCTGTTTACTGTTGACCAGTGAAGCTCATCGATCCTATGCATCACACAAAGAGTAATTAGTAAAAGTTTGGAAAATTGTTTAATAATCCTTTTGTGCCCATGAGCGTGCTGTTTTTATGTTTTTAAACATATTAAATGAAGGAAACAGAGAGGACAAAGATGACAAGGGGGAGGAGGTGGATGTTTAAACAGAAAGTGGAATGGCATATAAAGTAACATTGCAATCATACACTATGTTTCCAGTGCTACTTTAATTTATGGAACATGATAATCCTCAATACCTGTGTTTCCTGATAATATTGTGCTCTTGACACAGACTACAGCTTCCTGTGATTATGGCTAGCATGAGCATTGTTGACATGCTGTGGTGTATAGACTGTGACACACCCACCTCACATAATTACTGCACAAATGGTCAATTTGCGGATCATCCTTCTGACACCTAACTTACACCTACAAATAAGAGAGTCTTGGAAGCTACTTCAAATGTTCCAATTTACTTTTCTACAAAGTTATTTTTCTATAGTGGAAAAAGTTACTCCTGTTTACCATGGCTAACATTTAAAACTTATTTGTAACATTGCATTGTGTGCCACACACTGTCAATGTGTAGGCTTTAGGAATATATATCTTTAAAAACTAATTTGTATAATAATAACCCTAATGAGTTGAACCTATAAAGAAAGAGCCAAACTATCTCACAATACCTTTTAGAAGATCTTCTTTCCTGGTGCTCAGGCATGTGCATGTTTTTGAGCAGAACTCACTATGATGTTTGCTTGTGACACAACTAATGCTAATGAGTTGCGTACCAATTAGGATACATATCATACCCATAGGGTAGAATCATGACATCAGCAAGACATGGGCCCACCCTATGCGTGGGTCAGCACAGTCTGTTATGTGTTGATATGCATCATTGTTACTTGTGTGTATCTGCTTAGTTGAACTGTAGTTTTGCAACATAGTTTCCTCCTCCACCTGTGTAAATGATGGTAAGAGTGCCTTGTCCTTATAACATTCTGGCTTTGGTTGCCTATATCTGATGCACAGTGTGGTCAGCCCATGCATGGGTAAGCACAGTTTAATGTTTTTGTTTGCATTATTTTTACTTTCTGTACATGCTGCTGGAACCTCCTCTGCATCCTCATCTGTCTAAACTGCCACTGCTTGTGGTGCTTGGAACTGCAATCCCTGGCCACTGCCACCCTATTCTGTTTGCTTTCTTAATATTATATTATATTACTTTATTAGTGTGACACAAATAGTTACAATTGTCACACATGTGGCAGGACCATACTGTAAGGTTCCACCAGATGTATCTAAGTAGTGGGATCATGACTTCAGCAGTCCAAATACACACTCTGTGAAGGTTCTGTTTTTTGAGAGGGCATGGTTGTAACCGTTCTCTAGTGGTTAAGTATATTTTCTGCTGGTGTCATGAGCCAAGGTTTGAGGGCATATCCAGCATCCCCCACTAGATGTTCCTTTGGGAAGTCACCCCTTACAATCTGTTGGTAATGTCACACATGTGCCATATGTGGGAGTCATGAAAACTGCTTGTGCGACATGCACACAACTGTAGATGATACACTGTGTATTACAGACAACCTGATAGTTGATGGAGTTATACCAGCTGCAGTTCACATACCTTCTCTGTTCACCAGATGAGGCTTTTATTTAGATGTGAGTACAGTCTTTGGCCTCCAGCACTTCTGGGAAATAGGGTATAGCATAGAAGTCTTGCATGGTGTTTGTTCTCTTCTCTGGGGTACACTGGTACCATATATGCCCCCCACATGCCGAAGCATGGCTGTAAAGAATTGGTGTAGTATTCTACAGCCAGATGTCTGAGATACTCCCAATGTGTCTTTTGTGGGTTACTAAAAGGTCTCTGTAGCTATTGTATGTAAAGCCACACATACCTTAGTTTCTACAGGGATGGGTACTCCAAAGCTTCCACTGGGCTGAGCAAGAGGCTGATATCATCATCATCATCAACCCTCGTTTCCCATTTTCTACATGGGGTTGGGGTATAGAGTTAACTATTGCCATCTATCTAAGTTCAATGCCACTCTCTTACTTTTTTGACAGTCATTCCTAATGGTTGCAGGTCTTTTCTCACAAAATCCAACCATCCATCTCTTCACTGGACACACAATCCATCCATCTCTTCATTGGACACTCACATTTTCTTGTGCCTTCTTCCTGTCTGTCCCGAATTTTATACACCAGATTGTCGTCTGCATTCTTGCTATGTCTTCAACCACCATAGTCTCTATTTGACTTTCCTGGAGTTACTTGCGCCTCTGCTATAATCTTCTAATTTCTTTGTTTAACCCACAGTATGCAACTTAACACCCATCTCAGGCACTTAATATCCATTACATGTAACTTCTTCAACTGCTCTATCTTCACTACATAGTTGTTTTGTGCCATACAGTATTACTGGTCACAGAACTGTTTTCTACACCTTACTTTTCAGCTTCTTTGGCATTCTTCTGTCATCCACTACCCCCTGACACTCTGTGTCATTGGGCTTTAGCCCATTTCATTCTAGCTTTAGCCTCCTTAAAGGTTCATAGACGTGTACTAGGCTATCGGCCCTGGAGCCTATGTATGCCTAGCCCAAAATGATTCCCTGGCATCTTGCTGCCTGATGTTAGTTATTCAGGCTTTCCTTCTCCTCAGCCACCCCTCCCAGATATTTGAAGCTGTTAACCTGTTCCACTATTTCTCTTTGATTTCATTTCTCAGAATTTTCTGATTTCCCACATTTGTTGCCATTTAAATTGTCTTATCATCCCATATACCTTCAGTTTTCCATTCTATTCCCCTTTCCTTTCCTGAAGTTCTGTATCAGAGTCTGCATATAACTCCACATCATCATGGGTCCATGGGGTCATAGGAGATCACAAGGCTAACAGCTCAAGAGCCCTTAAAAGCCTGGCCATTATTACCCAGATGTTACCCAATTTTTGATCGCTAAGGGCTTGGGATGGCTTAGGTATGTGCCTATGTCTTTGATTATTTTACAGACTGCTCCTGTACATAAGGAACATAGGTACCACCCCAGGAGTGAATTTATGATTCCCCATACATTGATCCAAGCTACATTTGAAGGCTATTGGTCTGATGAGGGCTGAGTACAGTGGGACTATAACTTCCTTGGATCTGGATACCATGCCTTTACTTATAAGCTGTGCCACATAGAAGGACTTCTTCACCATTGTGGACACATGATGGTCAAAGTTCAGGCTACTGTCTATCAGTTTACCTAGATCTCTCACCACTGGGTCCATTCTTAGGGGTGTGTTGTCAATGTTGTAATTTGCAGGGATATTTGATTTCCCAAAGGTATAATTATGCATTTTTTTGCATTTAGGTTTAGGTCATGGCTCTGGCACTGATCATTTGTTTGAGTCAGACAATTTTGAAAGATATCTACATTGTTGGGGGATTTGATGATTGCCCCCACTTGCAGTCATCAGCACACTTGGTCAACCAGAGGCTTTTTACATTAGCCTTGGCTTCAGAGAAGTATATTCCAAACAAGAGTGATCCCAGAAATGAGCCCTGTGGTACACCACTAGTAACTGGCCTCTTGATGGATCTAGATTTTCCTTCTCTAACAACATGTGTCTTGTCCAAGAACCATTTGGCTATCCATCTGGTGACATAGTGATTTATTCCCAGTTTTGTAAGTTTATCTATAATACATGAGTGGGGAATTTTTCAAATGACTTGGCCAGGGCAAGGTAGGCAGTACGCACTGTTTTTCCCTCATCCATGGCCCTAGTGACTTTCCCAAAGAAGTCCACCAGATTCAGCAGGCATAACCCACCCTTGACGAATCCAAATTAGGTTGGGTCCAGAGTTTAGAGATTTCCTATGTCATTGTTTATCAGGTCCATTATTATTACTTCCATGGTCTTGTATATGACACAAGTCAAACTTATGGGTCTGTAATTTCCTGTGTCTGTTGATGGCCTCCCTTTAAGCAGAGGGATGACTGCTGCTGTCCTCCACATGCCGAAACAAAGACTGGCTGGAGGCTGCAATTAAATAGAGATCCTAGTGGGCCTAATAGGTCAAGTTTTAAATATTTAAGAGGCATCCTGGGATATTGTCAGGGCCCAACAAAGCTGTAATTTTAGCTTTAAATAGCACAGTGGCAACCTGTTCTTTTGTGATAACTGGTAGAGGAATGGTGGCAGGCTGTGATGGGGTGGTGAAATTTGAGCTGAATTTATCGGCCAGCAGATTTGCTGTGTCTTCTGGCTGGGTACAGGTGATGCTGTCTACAACTAACTTGGCATATTGTATGGTGTTGCCCTTAAGATTGCAGACATAACTGAAAAATGCTCTATGGTTATCCTTAGTGTAGGATTCTATTTTTGCCTTAAATTTTGCTTTTGAAGACTCGACTAATTTGTGTATTTAGACTAATGAAGGAGTTTTTGCTCTGTTGTGCACATTCTCTCTTACTTCTAGAGAGAATTTTCTTTCATTTGTTGTACAGCCTATTTATACCAGAAGTCCATCAGGCTGGTTTGTTTTTTTACGGTTTGCCCTGGGCTTGTTTCATTCTGCTACTGCCATTTCAATGCAGTTGTTTACATGGTCATACAGGGCTTTTGTGTTCACCTCTGCATAAGTGTCTTTGTTTTCTGAGTTCAGGAGAGCTTAGAAACTAGCTAAGCCATCACTTAATAGGAGGTATTTTGCCTTAGAAAAGTTCTGAAAGGTGTTGGGGTTAGGTGGAGGTTCTAGTTTTATATTTATTTCAAGGGCAACTGCTTGGTGATCCAATCTAGCCAGTGAGGGCATTAATCTTGGAGGAGGGTACAATGCTTTCCTATATTTGTGAGTACCATATCTAGGATATTTGCACCCCTAATGGGAGTGCAAACTAGTTGCTCCAGGGCATTTGCATTGACAAAGTCTAGAAATATTTGCGCATGCATGTTAGAGGTCATGTAAGTTTCCCAGTTAATGGAGAGGTAATTGAAATCCCCCATGAGTACAGTATTGAGCTGAATGGTAAGTGAGTCTAGTAAATTCAGGAATGAGGTATGGTTTTCCTGGTTCATGGATGAAGACATGTAACTATCAAGGATATGCTAAGGGATTTTATCTAAGGTTAGTTGGACATGGAGTAGCTTACGATTGTCATCTTGTCTGACCAGTCTTGAGGTGTGCTTGTCCTTTATATAAGAATAATAAGATAGATACACTGCCACCTTTTGTCCCTTCATGTGCAGTGGGTGGTCAGAATGTGTGAAAGACATTATACCTATACCCTTGCACTGCCAGGGTACTTTGAGTGGCGTTGAGTCATGTCTCAATACTGCATAGATGTTAGCATTCTCCAAGGTGAGGAGAACTTCCAGAGAGTGCATTTTGTTGCTGAGACTCCTAGCATTGAGCAGTAATACCTTTAATGTACCTTGAGAAGATTTTGCTATGTTAGAAGATTTATCTGTTTGGTAATGCCTAAAAATGACATTATAGGGGTTAGATACTGTTTTGGCCAATAGCTGAAATCATAGTGGTTACTCAGGTTTAATGTCCTGAGTGCTTGCTTGAGCTGGAGAATCCTGGCCCCTGACAGGCAGTTAACTGCAAGCTTCTCTGTATTAAGCCTGGTGAGAGGGATATCGTCTACCTCTCATTGGAGTCACCTATGACCAAAATATTGGGTTGAGTGGTGTTATATCCTATGAGCTAGACAGCTGAGATACTATGAGATATAGTTTTATGTGTTGTGGTGTGAGTTGTTTTGTTTGCATGCATAGAGAGTTTCTGGGGACTGTGTCTGGGAGGCCATTGAGGTTTGGCTAAATTACATGTGAGCATCTCCACATATGTGGATCTATGTGTCTGGTCCTTAGTAAGTGTGGTGACTGTTGTATGGGTGTTACTGACAACCTGTTTGGTGCTTTTTGTGTCTGTATGTGCAAGTCTTGCCTCCAGTGTCATTGTGTAACTACATCTCTCACATGCTGTATTCATCTGTTTCAGAATTAAATGGTTGTCAGCAAACATGTTGCAATTGCTGCATTGCCTCAGGATGCCAATGTCCACCAAACTAGATGCAGAAATAGCAGGAAAGCGCCTATCCATGATTGCAGGTCTTTAATATGTGCTTTACAAGGAAATATAATAGAGGTTGTTGCAACAGAATGAGCGAGGGTTGCTTACATAGTGTAATCTACTGCTAACCTATGCAGTGATGCTGTTCAGTGTACAAACCAGTTGCTCCTTGAGTAGCACGTCACTGTGAAAGCTTTTAGATATAGTCCTTATAGTACACATTCTAGTGACTGCATATATACCACTGATCACTGCTGTGTGGATTGTGGCTTTGTGTAAATGTGAAACTTATACAGAAGCAAAAAAAAAGCAAATTTTAAACTAAGTATGCCCACAGAAAAATCAGGTAAATACACAGTAAGCTTTCCACCAGCAAATCCCAACTCATATAGGTGAACTAAGCCGTCTCCTGCCACAGGAGTGCAGACTTAACTCCCTTAATGTAAAATGACTGGTTTGGAGCCCAAGTGCTAGGAAACGACAAAAATAGGAGTCTAAAAGCACTGAAAATAGCAGATATGATGCATATAGAATACTACAATTGCAGGACAGCAGTCTTTACAGCAGTGGAAAAATGCAATATAAAACTCTAATCAAGTGCTGTAAAAACAATAAATAGTGCAGAAATCTTCAAGAATGCAATGAGAACAAGTAATACAAGTGCAAAATAATACTTAATTTTCAATTTTCTTGCTTCTGATGCAAGCAAAATCTCTCAAACTCTCTGATGTTGCCGCCAAACGATGAGCAGCTCTGAACAACTGAACATACACCCTGGGATTCATGAAGCTTGCACCAGGCGCTGGAGAAGTGTCAGCGATCTAGCACCAAATATGGCCGCCGAGCGATTCAGGTATGAGCTGTTTCCACATGCACTACTAGCGTATGCCAGAGCTGCGCAGCTCCCGGCACATGTATGCTAATTACCCCATGCGCAGCAGTGTAGCATGTAAATTAAGGTATATAGCGATTCATGAAGTGGTGCAGGTGTAGCATAAGTATGAAGAAATGTAAACCAAAAAAAAGGTGTACATTTTGTCAAACATAAAATTGGAGCCATGAAAGCGGACCAAACTTACGATTTATAATGTTAATATATGCCAATGGCTAAATATATAGCCAATGGCATAAAAAAAATGCACAACACATAAAAAATAACATTTAATGTCATGGCCACACTAACGCAAAGTAAAACCACAGTGCATCTGTGCGCAAATGGGATCACAAGGAAAATATATTTAGATGTCATAAAACTGCAAAGTAACACAATTCATGAATTCCCCATAATAGTCAATGGCACGCATGCTACACCACAACCATGGCGCAAGGGTTGCTAAGGGTCTGTGACAGTGTTCTGCATGGTAACTAGGAATTAGTAGTCAATGCTATGCAAATGAGTCAAGTAATACTGAATCGCAAATGCCCCACCGGCGTAAGGATGTACCACACAGCATAGCGGTACAACACCGAGGAGTGGCCTGGAGGTAAACATAACATCAAGAGAGGGGTGTGCCACTGTAGCTGTAAGCACATTGGATCATTGCTAATCCGGGTTGCCTGTTGCTAAGCAAAACTGCAGGATAGGGTCTGGAAGTAGCCATAGCTTTGCTTAGTTGAGAGCACAGAAGGTAACCGAAAGTGCATGTGAACATGGATAAATACGCGCTTGAAACCCGGTAAACGGCTGTGCGCGGTGCGCACCACAGCCGAAACAGAAAGGATACGGGAAGACAATAAGAAAATGCTGCAGCATGGTAATTGGAGTACAAATGAGTAATCAACACCTAGGAACTCACAGTGGGCCATTGACAACAGCTAACAAGGCTGCTAGCAGCTATCTGCAGAACAGGAAAGGGGAGGTGCCGTACAGCAAAGAAAAGAGAACTGTCACAGCAGAACAAAGCAAACTTGCAGTAGATCAGCTATGTAAGACATTTCCCAACACAATCCTGGGTTGTGAAAGTACAAAACAAAAAAGCCGGCAGCTGGATGCATGCCTGATAATGGGAGGGGAATCGGGTTACTGTCACAGTCGGTAATGTGGGGTATGGAAGTCTGGGCCCAGTACTGTGGGCTGGAACTGTGTGGTTTTGGGATTCCATTGGTATCCCATATACAGCGGTTGAAGTGTTCATATATGAGTATAACATGGACCATAGCAATCATACATTCTGCCACGACCAACCTTTATGAACAAAGGATATGGAGAGCATATGCCTATACACTATTACAAATATGTGCTATGGACATGAGCCAATGATAGAGTTACCACCTGTCCCACTTTGTGAGGGGCAGTCCCTTCTTTGGGTGGTTGTGCCCTGTTCAAATATATTAAACATGGCAAATGTCCTGATATTGTAGGACATAATTATGTCCCATATGTAATATAATAGTTGCATACAATAGTTCTTTCTGTATTGAAAATACCAACATGTTACAAGAAACACGATAAGCATCTAAGCTGCTACAAGAATAAGCTTATATTTAGGCAAGAAAGGAAAGTTCTATCCCTTGTACTAACCATGGGTTTGTGTCAGCCTGTAAAATCAGATGTGTGCCCCAAAAATGTCCAACTATGGCCATATGAAAAGGTGGCAACCCTAGCCAAAGAGGGTCAGTCACCAACACAACTACAATGACTGCAAATACCTATGACAGAAATACACAGCTTTCATGTAGCAACACTTTATTACATTCTGATGTATTGTCGAAAGGATTCAAGGACTAACATCACCTGCATGCTATACAGAAACCACATAACAGTGCCTTAATGAATCAGCCTGCAATTATCATAGTATTGGTCCACTAAAGGATAGGTGTTCAAATAGGGAAGGAACCCTCACGCACATATCGATTATGTATAAAAGCAGTTCCTACACACCTGCATCTGTTATGCACACCAACCAACATCACCCCCACACCCAAACAAATTACAATACAAACTGTAATAACATCACAAATCATTCACTCACTGTATGACATCTGCAGAAGCCTTAACATACCTTGTCAGAGACACACTAACATGGCCCTATGTGAAATAGTTGCGGTTATACAATGGAACAGCTGCTGATGTTACAGGGTTTGTTTGTACTAATCCCGTTTCAGAGGGTTGTGTGTACACCGGGATGTGTTACCAATTACTGAGTAACAGCACAGTATGCTACACATGTACACCAAATCAAGGATGTCTGGTGAGCACACTGTAAACCACATAACAGTTCATGCATAGCCATACAGCCTTGAGCTGCCCAAACATCCTTGCCAGACTTAAACATCTGCAGAAGTATCAGGTACAAACAAACCCTGCATAAGTAGCAATGTTCTGAAATATAACAGCTGTACTCACATGTAGAACAAAATCGTCTAGCCATTACACACAATCCACGGGAGTCATGAAGCTAATATATCTCTGTCTGTCTCCATATAGCTGCTGACATACATCACAAACAACACATCCAGGCTGTCTTCCTCAAAAGTAAGGCAAACGGACAATGCCCAAAAGGAGTACTCAGTTATACACCACTGTTGCCATGGTATCAGCTAATGGAGTAGCTGCACAGCTAATGTGTATCTAATTAACTACTTTGGAACACCAATTGGTGGTCAGGATACCACATGTTACCAATATTTAACTAGAAAAGGATGGCTTATTACACATTCAAACCATCCGTTTATACCAGCAGAATGTTACAAAGAAGATTGAAACACAAACTGAAAAGAATTGAATCAACAGTCAACGACACCTCGGGTTACTAATAAGGTATGTAGAACACTCAGTATGTCTGTGTATTTAGTACCTGTTCTGTAATATTTAAAGTGCACGCAATCCATATAGTGGAAACAATTATCTTGTAGTGATGTATTGTTGAGCATAGTAACGCTTGTAGTATTTATGTGTGTACTGCTGTAGGTCACAAGGTAAACACCACATGCACCACAAGAGATGCTATATACAGGCTTTGAACACAAATATTCCTCACCAGCCGCTGTCAGTGGCAGGGCTGGTCCAACAAGTATGTGCTATAACAGGGGGTAGTATATGTTGATATATTGTAACAGTAGCCATATGTATGGGCATATTACTGAGAATAACATGTTGAAAGTTGGCCCACTGTGCAATTATGATTTGCATTGTGGGATATTGTGTCAATAACTGTGTAATGTACAGTATTGTAGGCAGATATATATTACAAGTTATACAGCATTACTGTTATGTTAGGCAAACATTAGTTATGTCTACTGGCATTTACAATACACAATAACAGGATACATATGACATATAGTCACCCGACAGTTTATCAGCATGATAGCAAAGTAAAATGGATAAGCTAGTTAACTATCCATGCACATAAGACATGTAATAAGTGCAAAGGTAGGTACTAGGCTGTCTTACCAAGGGTATTTATAAGCCTAGCGAGAGTGTGTTGGCTTTCACCACCCCCATAGGTTAGTTCCCTGTGCCTCTGAATGGCAGAGTCATTAGTTCCCTGTGCCTCTGTCTAGCAGAGCCACTGCAGTGATCCCCGGGGTACATGTCTGTCTCCCATCCACACATCAAGGTTTCCCTTGAAGAGTGCTAGTGAGGGACCCTGCCTGATGTACATTGGAATCATGTTCCAAAGCATGGGGAGTGTCTGGGTCAGGAATCTATCCGTCCAGCGCATCCTAGTCATTGTTGTGGTTAGGTGTATATCCCTAGAGCATGTGGCTCTCAGGGACCCTCTGTTTAGGTGGAAAATATCCAGCAATACTGGGTTGAACATGGGCCTTGTATGTCAAGCAGAGATCACCTGTGAGTATGCGGTATGCAACCGAGTACAGCTGGAGTTTCTTAGGTTGGGCTGCATAGGTCATCTTTTTGAGGTCAGTAATCCTCTTGGTGTGGTACTGTTGTGGTCTTCCAAACTGTTGCAGTTGTCTTGTAAGGTATATCCCAAATGGGGTGTTGTATCCTTTAATGGGTCTAATAAGACATGAGTAGAGAGGCACAATGGCCTCCTTTGATCTGGATACGAACCCATTAGAGATTAGGGGGGCCACGTAGAAGGATATTCTAACCACCTTGTCATTATGGGTATTGAAGGAGAGATTGCTATCTACTGGGGTTCCCAGATCCTTTATTACCTTTTCTGCATGTAGAGGACTAGCACTATGTGGTAGTCCACAGGTAATTAGTTATATCCAAAGGGGAGGACTATGCACTTTTTGGCATTCAGCTTAAGGCCATGATATTGACACCAGGTATCTGTCTCAGTGCAACCCTTCCAGATGGTGTCTGTAACAGCTGGGGAAACAATTATGTCCCCTAGTTTGCAGTTGTCTACAAACCTTTTCAGCCAAAGCCCTCCTGTGCTTGCCTGTATGCCAGAGAATTATATACCAAACATGAGGGGTCCTAGGATTGAGCCCCGGGGGACGACACTTGTAACTGGTATACAGTCGGACCTAGGGTATGCAACTCCCTCTGTGTGGGTTCTGTCTGTGAGCCACTTTGCAAATCATCACATGACGTAGGGGTTAATGTTCAGGCGGATGGGTATGTTGATAATACCAGAATGAGGAAAGGCATTGAAAGACTTTGAGAGATCTAGGTAGTCTGTGTGGACCTCCTTACCCTCATCTAATGCCGTGGTAACTATCTCTAAGAAGTCCACCAGGTTTAGGAAGCATGGTCTGCCCTTAACAAAGCCAAATTGGGAGGGGTCAAAGGTTCAGTGGTACCCAATATCTCTGTGACTGAGATCCATGATGTGCTCCATAGCCTTGCAGACCAGGCTAGTCAGGCCTATAGGGCAATAGATCCCATGTCCATTTTAGCACCACTTTTGTGGAGTGGGATAGCTGTTTCTGTGTGCAATTCAGGGGGCACTAAACCCGATGCGAGGCTATTACTGAACATGGTGCATAGGTGGGGAGCCAGTACAGTCTGAAGTTCGTGTAAAACGCAGCCTGGGATGTTTTCCGGTCCCATGGATGCTGTCATATTGGCTTTAGAGTGTGCAGCTTTGAGAGTGAGGGGGGAGAGGTAGCAGTGAACCTATCTGCCAGTATGTTGATAATATCAGTTGGTTCTGTAATGTTCGTGCCTTTGTGATGTAACTCAGAGCAGATCTGGGTGTTGACATTGAGATATTTGACATAGCTATAGAATGCTTTATGGTTGTTGTTGGAATTAGTGGCGGTTTTGTTTTCGTAGCTAACTTTGGAGGATCTTATAAGGGATCTCACCTTCTTACTGAGTCTGACCAGGGAGCTCCTCCACGCATGGGATTGTACTCTCTTTTGCAACAGTGTCTTCCTCCTGTAGTACAGTTTGCTTATGGCAAGGGACCACCAGATTGGTTTCCTTAATTAGGAGTATAGCGTCTTGGTTCTGTTTGGGATAGCACAATCCATGCACTCGTGTAAGTGCTTATAGAGTGCATCTGTGTAAGATTCAGCAGTTGTAACAGTATTGTCCATCTGCATGGGTGTCATGACGTTCACCACATCTGTCTTAAGAAGCATGAAGTTGGCTTTGTAAACATATTATACTGTGGTTCCCTTAATGGGGGGTGGGTTGAGATATGGATATCAACAGTGCTCAGCTCATGGTCAGATCAGACCAACAAGGAGTTGACTTCAGGTGTGGAACACTGGTCACTCATGTTGGTAATGCCTAGTTCTAGGATATTGTTGCCCCTGGTGGGTGTGTGGATATGTTGATTCAGGGCATTGGTGTTTATGAAATCCACAAAGCGTCGAGCTAATGAGTTGGTACACAAGTAGTTTTCTCAGTTAATGGTGGGGATGATTCAGTGAGACTATGTGATGAGTGCGTTGTGGTGCGAATGTTTACCTTCTCCATATGACTGTCAGGGTCAGGCTTGGTTGGAGAGAGCTTTACCTCCAGTTTGGCTAGATAAGTGCATCTCTCACAGGTTGTAGTATTGGGTGGTAGGTGGAGAGGGTTGTCTGTGTACATGAGGCAATTTCTACATTGCCTCAAGATGTCCAGATTAATCAGATAGACAGGAGAGAACACTGGCAGTTGGCCCTTGGACATGCCTGAATATAAAACTAATTTCTCCTAGATAAGTGAGGAAAGTGAGTACAAGAGCTATTTTACTCCAAGCAAGTGAGAAAAGTATGTACAAAACCTGTTTACCTCTAGGTAATGAGGAAGATTGAATGCTATACTAATTAGTAGCTTACGTAGTGCTTACAAGCTCTGAACAAGTGCTGAGCATGAATAAGCAATCCAGATAGGGTCTTGGATAACATAAATACACTGCCTCCTCCACAACAGGTACACAATCATATATCCATGTACACCACAGGGCCCCTGTACCCACAACTATGCAGGTACAAGCTGCACTCAGGCTGCATGGGACCTGTCCACCTCACAGGTTGTATCATACACATATGGCAAAACAAGATGCTCTCCATGTACACATCATGTAAAACATAGCTCCATGTCAGGCTGTGTACACACTAAATGGTGCACACCAGCAGGTATCACAACACACAAAAGGGGAGACACCACTGATAATGGGAAGTACTGCACTACTACCCTGCTGAGTCTGGTCTGAAAGGCCATGAACCTTGATCAAATAATTGATGTCAGCAGTACAGATGTAGATGACAGTAAGGTTGATTTCACACTGCATATCATAACCTTGCCAGGTCATAGGACATCATCACCCTTACTGTGTTCCACCTACACTCAGTATACTAGATGTACATTCCTATGTCACAGGAGTGTTTTGCAACAGGACTGCTGGGAGAACCAACACTACAGAAGGTGTCTGAATAATACATGCTCATCACACCAGTGACAACTACAGTAAGACAGGGTTAATTAATTGTATTCCCCCTCATTGTAGTCCATACCTCACAGACAAACAGAAGGCATCTGCCTATTGAAGTATGTGAATGACTATGACCTAGGAGCAATAGCTGACTCAAGAGTGTTGTGGACAACATACAGAAGGGGCTTTGTGGGTGAGGTGTGTGAGACATATGGCCACAATCTGACAGCTACATATTGCATTGTGAACCCTATGTTAATAACCCTGTACCCATGAACTACCACCTAGGCAGCGGTCAACATAATGGACACTTTTGTGTAAGGTATGCAGCTGGGCAGTTGTCTTTCCTGTGATAGCTACGTCACCACAACTGTCAGGTAGTCATATGTGGCAACCCTAATAGTGACAGGGTGCCATCCATGAATATAGAGATCATTGTCCAGCCATACACAACACTGAAGTGACCCATATCAGATCACATATTTCCTTTAAGGGGTATTGGCCATGTGCATATGGCCAACACCAGCCTTCCCATTCCCCATCTCCACTATGTAGCATGATGCATACCCTGAATAAATCCATGTCCAACCCAGTGATGTTGGACATGTTACATGTACACATCCTGATCGCAAACACATACTTCATGGACATCCACCTTCCACATGCTGGACAGATCCTTGTCCCATACACTTTACATAGTCCTGCCATATTATGCATTCCTGTCCGTCAAAGCTGAACATCGCTCCCCTCTCAGACAGTGTGTGATGACTGCATGGTAAATGTATCATTAACCCTGTGGATCAGTAATGTGGCACTGCTCCACCTGACCCCAGAGACCCGCCTATTGGCTACTGCCAGGTAACCTTTCATCCTAGATTCATACATGGCCCATGGCATATAGCCTACTAGTTGATTTTGACTGTACATGCTATAGTTGATATCCATCCCAGCAAATACTATGTGGCTAGCCAGTGTCCCATGTGTATCACATGTGCAGCACAGGTGACACATGGCAGGATGTTGAATTGCTGTACAGTGCCATGCAGATGTATATGGCAGAACACATACATGTAAAACCTTATGTGAGCAAGTCTGCAGGGTCACACGCATGTCTGTTAAGGCAGTCTAAGTCTTTATATGTGACATATACACAGCATCAAGGTCGACTGCATTAATGTGGACACATGCAACCATGTGCTGATAGGTAGGAACCCCATTACAGGAAAACAGACATGCCCACATCAAGATAGCATCCACATGGAGTATGAGCAATGTAATCAGGTGACACACACACATATATGGTGATAATATCCACTCGCCATTGAGTGTCACATGTGTGTGACGCAAACACATCAGTGTCATGTAGATTTGCAAATACAACTATTTAAACATAATAAATGTGCTACACATGTATGTTCATCTATAGCTCCGTATGTCTCTGTGAGTTACTGTGACCTGTCTCCATCATTATGTCTTCCAGGTATGCCATGTGCAAGGCTACCCCCTTTTACCCACTTGGTGGATGAGGCCCTCATCCCATACCTACTTGACAATCATGATATCCTGTTCAGCCATGTGCCACAGGATGCACAGCAGCGGGATGCCCTGTGAATGGATCTTCGCAGGAGGGTTAATGATGTGGGTGGCCACAACTGCACATACCAGCAGGTGAACAGACACTGTACAGGCCTCATTAGATGGGCGAAACAGCGTGTGAATGCAATCGCCAGGGAACAAGGTGCAACAGGTGATGGACCACCAACCCAGCCCCCACTCACACATATCCAGAAGCTACTGGCCAACCTGGGGACACCTGCAGAACCATATCCACAAGCCTTAGCCGATATTGTGGAGGTGGGTGTCTCTCAACCACTGAGCCTGGAGTTGCCTGGTAAGTCAGTACTGCACCTATAACAACTATATTCCATATAGTTGCAGATGTCACTGTACAATATGTAATGTAACATCATATGCAAGGCATGTATACACACATGCCGCATACTATAGTATGCTACTCTGTGTATGCACACATGTGCATACACCATAGTATAGTCTAATGTACTGGTATATGTGTTAACATGCACATTGCACCCTGTAGCCTTCATACAGGCATGGATAATGCTAATACTGCTGTGTTACTCCTATTTAGGTACCTCTGTCGTTCCGCTGTGACAGCAGTACGTTGCAGGTGAGACTGTTATTATTTATCAGGCATTGTAATACACAGATCTATCTGCCATGTGGCCATTTACAACATGTACTCATAATGTATGGGTCTGTCACAATATACAGGTTGGACCTGCAATGCATCACGATGCCTACCCATGTGCAACACTTGCAAACTATGTGAATCACCTCACCAACATGAATCCTCACAAACTGTCATTGCCAGATGTGTGGACAGCTGTGCATACAATGGTGGAGGTGCAGTTCACTGTAGGGACATGTACTACAGATCAGAACTACACATGTGGGGAATACAAACAGTACTACACAGTGGGCTGGAGTAAGGCCAGCCCATAGTAATCACTGGTGTGGATCATAGCCCTGCTATGAATGTCTCACAATGTGATGTGCTATCTTGACATGTCAATGACATCTAGTAGCCTGGCTGCAACACTATCTAACTTACCTGAAAAAATATCCCACATACCACCCTTTGTCTGCATAACCCTGTCGTCAGTGGAGCATATGACATCTATGAGTGTATGTCATATAGGACAACACAGACATGTGAAATAGACACCCGTCACAATAATTTGGTGAACACACATACACACATGGCCATGGAGGATGGTCAGAGACATGAAGCAACACACACAATAGACATGATGTGCTTGTGTGCACATCCTGTCATACAATGGCTACATGTGGTCCAACTATGGCCTTTGTGTAATGGTTATATTGTAGATGTGGAACACTAGACATCCTACAGGCCTGTGCACATCTTGTGTAGGTGTGACCTCAATCCACCACATAAGATGTGTTGAACATCTTGAGGGTGTCACAACATGACAGCAGTCACCTGTACAGTATCCACATCAGCCCACAGATACAGTACATTCCCCTTGCTGGTGTCAGACATCAATGTCATACTTACTCCTCGTATATGTGTGTGTGTGTGTGTGTGTGTGTGTGTGTGTGTGTGTGTGTGTGTGTGTGGTACACAGATGTCATGTGGGACATGGTGTACTGATGTGTTCGCCATGTCTGGCCATAGTTGCCAGGCAGCAGCAATATGGTTGCAGATGTGCAGGGGTGTCATCCATATACCCTTCAGTGACCTGTGCGACAACTTCCACAGCATGGTTTAGTGTGTATACACCTCAGTGACGTGGGTCACATTCCTCAGTATATATGTATTGTATCTGAACACGATCATGGCTATGAACTGTGTCTGTAACTCACACTGTATAGCAATAGAGATGCCTCATGATTCTCTGCAATGGCCATGCACATCAGCTAAATGTGCAGTATATCTGTAGGGCGGACACACAACACTGCATTGGGACACCATTACCCCACTGTATATTTCTCTGGACACCATTGTGTTAAACATGTATGCATGTCATTGCACACATCAGCAGATCACATGCCATACTACATGTGATTGTCAAGGTCATATGCCACACATCAGGCAGGTGTACTGTTAACCTGTGCTGGTCTACATGGTGTAACACAGGGATGCATGCTAACTACTACTATGATTGTGTAATTTGCATGCCGTCTGCTATGACACATGCATGCTGTTGTGTGCAACCCAGGGATGTATGATAACTACCACTATTATTGTCTGTGGTGCATGCCGTCTCCCGTATCACATGCATGTTGCATGCCTTCTGTCATATCACGAGTGTGTGTGTGTGTGTGTGTGTGTGTGTGTGTGTGTGTGTGTGTGTCTATTGTATAGATTGTAATGTACAGTTTTTGTCTGCCCTCACAGGTGATGTAGGTGCATTGCCCTCCTGTGGTACATCTGATGTTAGTGACCCCACAGACTCTAACAGTGATGATGAACGTATGATTGAGGCACAGGCAGAGTTGTCATGGCTGAAACTGTGCCATTGGTTGCCATTCCAGCTATATCCCCCTCATCCCCGCACACAGATCCCATGCCTGCACATACCCCATCACCAGTGGCCATAGATGAAGGACAGTTGGTGCATGGTAGCTTGGAACAGGAAAGTGTGGGGGCTATGGAAGGTGTGCCTGCACACCATGGTGTCAGCCAACTGACTGGTGGTGCCCCACACAGGCACTTGGCCAGTGCTGCCTGTAGGTGGACCTCTGGCTAACATCCTCCTGCAAGACAGAGTGCAACAGCTGGTGTCACCAGATGCATGTTTCAGGCTGTAATGGAGGCACAGGCACGTGCTGAATGGCACAACAGAGAAGATCAGAGGCTTCAGAAGGCTGCTGTCCTTTCTTTAAACAACAACATCCAGGCAATGGCAGATGCTCAACAGCAGATTGCTGAAGCTTTGGATAGATGGTTGGGTGACATGGTTGGAGTCCTTGACCCTGGCATGACAATCTGCAAGCATGAGCTGTCTGTGTTGGAGCATCTGGTAGGGGTGAGGTGTTGGGCACGTGGACGTAGGCCTGCTACATCATCTGTTTCAGGTCTACATGTACAAGCTACCTCACATGTCCGCTCCCATTATGGTGGTAGTAGCAGCAGTGTATCTGGTTCTGTGCTGTCCACACCACGACACAGCAGGACATGTGCACATGGCCCAAAATGGTCCCAACAGGGACACGATTCCAGTGGACAAGTGACATCAGACAGTACCCAATCTGCACCTCTGCCTGGTAGTGCCCGTGCAACCCCTGGCAGGCACCATGAACTGTAAAACCTCATCTGTACAGTCTGCAGCTGTCAATAATACCCCTGTGTAGGCCAGACACATGCCAGAACTGTGTGCATACATACAAGCACACACTGTAAACATATATAGAACACCGCAACACACACATGCATTACATCCACACCTGCCCAATTAGATCAAAGGCCCTAACCCACACACATGATGTCATCCAATAGTGCAGCCTAGGCCACTGGCAAACATTATCACCCTGTGCATATGATGATGCTTGTGCCGCATCCCTGACATCCACATCATCGGTGCAGAGACATGCTCATATGGTCTGATGCACAGGGTGAACAGACTAGGAAGATAAGTGTAGTTTACAATTATTGAGTACTGTTGACAGGCAGCAGACATACCATGTACTACAGGTGTACAATGCATTTTGTACTGTTAACAGTATGTGTCTTGTGTAACAACAGTAACTGCATGTTGATCATGATGTACTGCTGTCCTCCTTCAGGTCTAATTGTATGTGCCGGTGGATGTCAGTGTTTGCAGTTAGTGTCCCATATGTCAATGTGGACTGCTCACAGGTATGTATGAATATATCAGCATGCACTGTGTAGCTGCCACATAATAGTGAGAATGTCCCACATTTCAAACACGTCTATTGATCCAAGAGCATGATAGCTGTGTATTAAGCTACTGTGGCTACAGACATGACATCCATAAAGGGTGACATCACAGGTACAGTTACATGGAGTGGTGAGGTAAGAGAGCGGTCTAGCTGATTACAAGGGTAGAGGCCAGTGGGAAGTGTGATGCCTCATTGGGAATCAGTAATACACATTCCCATGACAGGATGCCAACACACAACTGCACCCACACACTCAGGTATTGACACACATGTATTCAGTGACACAGTAACACACCCACACAATCACGGATTTACCAACACAGTGACACACACTCGCACACAGTTGCTACTGGTGAGGTGAGGACCCTTGCCTATGTGCAAATCATCATTACAGTACTGTGCACCTACATGATGAGCCACAGAGAATACACATGTACAGGTAGTCAGTATGGCCTAAGATCGGGGACATCAACATGGATAGTAGAATGCATCGCCTGGAATGGGGGAGGCATCTTATCAGTTCAGTATGGTAACATACATCCTCACTCCAGGGACCAGACAGCCATACATACACACACACACATACACACACTGTGGCATTCAGTATTGAATACACCTATGTCACGCACATACAGATACCTCACATGTGTGAGATACACGCCCCTGCCTATGTCCTGTTTTCTACATTGCAGTCTGTACAGATGTGTACACTAGTGTACAGGAGAGTGAGTAACAATTGAGATGTATTCCCCACCATACATGACATATATGGACACACATGCAACCACACATGCCAGTACTGTCAATCAAAGACCTGCCTAGCTCATGATATGTATAATAGACTTACAGCAGTATTGCACACATTACTAACTGTACTGACACTTCCTTTGGCAACAGTGCTGATATATGCACACGGGACGTCTTTTCTGTTAACAGGTGTCAAGTGATTTACCTTCGCTATCACCCTGACCCCTGCATAAGTTGTGTGTTATGTCCTTCAATTAACGAAACCATTGCTTACCAGTTACACAGGTTATTGTAGGACTGCTTATGACACACCTGTGAGCTGTCCTCAGCAAACATCCATCTGCAAAGATGCTCCACCACTTAATTATTTCCACACATCTGTCCATACCTAAGTTACATCTTTCTATACATTCAGCATATCACCATATGCAGTTGGCAATGTTGAGGCTGTATTGCAGCTGCATGATGTACTAGGATACATGTCACCTGCATACATCAGCAACTGCACACGCATGTTATCTGAACTCACAACACTACATGTACATGTGTGTAGGTCCTACAATCCTGTCATTTGGGCATGTTTGTAGGCATTGCAATTGGTGGACATGTGTAATAACATACATGACACATGGACTGTTGTATGATATGATAGGTGTAATGGGTGACCGGTATAAAGGGAATGTTACCTTTGTCAACATTGATATCACTCCTTATGTACTGTTAGCATTCAGCAGCCAAGGACCTACATTCCATGTGCATGTGTGTAATAGCTGTAGCCACCTGTTTGCACAAAATGGCAACAACAGCTATGCTATTTACATGTATGTTTTTTTTGTGTGTGTGTGTGTGTGTGTGTGTGTGTGTGTGTGTGTGTGTGGCATATACATACCCAGGGCAGGTACATGTATGTCATATCCATACATGAGGGTGTGTACTGGTGTACAGCAACAGTCATCTGCTAATGCTGGAAAGTACAGAGGGCCCCTGGTATGTGCACAGCTGACCTGGTTACAGACAGTGGTATCATTGCATTGCATAACACATGATGCAACTGTGTCAGTACATGGGTACTCTCTACAGTTGATGTAGAGCTTGGTAGAGTCCACTGGTCAAGGGTCACATGGTGGTGTATTCTTATATGACCTACAACATGTATGGATGTGTGTTGGTGGTCCGAGGGCATGGTGGTGTCTGAGGTTTACATCCTAGAATGCAGCATGTGACACTGTGTCCTGCACATGACTCATCTGAGATGCCTTTCGTGGGGGGTACCAGTCAGTACATGTGAGTGGCCTCTATGTATGTGGGGACACCACCACCTGGAGCGGTCCATACCTGTGTTATGGCCCACATGTCTGGCTCTGAGGTATATGGTGGTAGTGCTATTGTGCACGACAGAGCCATCAGCCAAGTGTTCCTCACTGCTCAAATGTCAGTACTCCCTATTGTTGGATCTACAGTGAGCAGCTGTGATTATGGACGCTACACATCTAGCACTGGTTAGCATAAGAAAAGAATGCAGTTGTTCTGTAGGTGTCAGGGTGTTATCCTGTGTTTAGGATATTTGTCTTGGAATGGCACTGTATGGGCGGATGCCACTTGGGTATTATCCCCACTCCCTTGAATCATGGATGCATGTGATATGTGTCAAAGGCCTGTCAACTGTAAGCCATGTCATCCCAGAATGACAAACAGTGGACAACCTCATACTTACAGCAGGACATTGGCTCATTGTGTTGTTCAAGTAGTTGCCACCTCTAGCAAGGCTCATTGTGCTTTTCAAGCAGTTTCCACTCCTAGCAAGACATAACTGCGAGTGGTGTTATTGTGCTTGGTATAGGATGGTACATCTAAGGTGATGGACAGCAGCAGATGTTGTGTCAAATATATGTAGAGCAGCGTTCCTGCTAACAATGCAACTACTAACACCAGAGCCCATTACAATGTGTTCTTTATGTCTACCTGTAATAGCATGGCCACTGTGGCCTTCTGTGTTTAGAATCAGAGTGCATCCCAGTTAGCCCTGTGCTACTAAGTGTATGAGTATGCCCAGTATAATCTTGTGTAGATGGACACATAGTGCATTCCAAACAGCCCTGTGCTACTAAGTGTGTTAGCATGTCCAGTGTCACCTTGTGTCAGTTATGTGCCTCTATGTATGGGCATGGCCATTGTAACCCTGTATAGTGGTAGTAGTCATCCATTCCACAGATGGGCATACTCCAGGTCAGGATGGATTCCTACTATAAACACACAGGTTCACAGGTATGTACATCTTAACTGTCAGCATCTCTGTTGATGCCCGCATTCCTAGAAGGTCATAATGACAGTCTTGAAATATGTAGTCTGTGTGGCACGACTAGTAAGTATGTAGTATTGTAATAGTGATCTGTAAATAGGCAGGTGTTCTGTTCCCGCCACTGGCGTGTGTGTGTGTATGTCTGTCCCCATTTGCCAGAGGACTGTGAATTGCTTTTAGACTGCTCACACTCCATACAATTTGTATACCCACCTTAGGCAGGGCTGATGAAGACACCCACCTACAAATACACCCCTGGGAGTGTTGTGTTCCAATAATCTCGATAGCGCATTCTGTAACTGTGTAATGCTGTAGTGTAATAAAGTAGTTAGGTCGGTGTTCTAATCCCAAACTTGCTGTGTGTGTGTGTGTGTGTGTGTGTGTGTGTGTGTGTGTGTGTGTGTGTGTGTGTGTGTCCATCTGCCTGATGACTGAGTAATACTTTTAGACTGCTCACACTCCTTACATTTTTTATACCCACCTTTGGCAAGGCTGATGATGTCACCCACCTACAAATACACCTCTGGGAGTGCTGTGTCCCACTAATTTTGGTAGAACGTTCTGTAACTGCATAATGCTGTAGTATAATATAGTAGTTAGGTCGGTGTTCTAATCCCAGACTTGCCATGTGCGTGTGTGTGTGTGTGTGTGTGTGTGTGTGTGTGTGTGTGTGTGTGTGTGTGTGTGTGTGTCCTGTCAGCCTGAGGACTGAGTAATGCTTTTAGACTGCTCACACTCCTTGCATTTCTTATACCCACCTTTGGCAAGGCTGATGATGTCACCCATCTACAAATACACCTCTGGGAGTTCTGTGTCCCAGTAATCTTGGTAGCATGTTCTGTAACTGCGTAATGCTGTAGTGTAATAATGTAGTTAGATCAGTGTTCTAATCCCAGACATACCAAGTGTGTGTGTGTGTGTGTGTGTGTGTGTGTGTGTGTGTGTGTGTGTGTGTGTCTGCCTGCATGAGAAAAATACAGTGCTTTGTAGAGTATGCACTCTCAGTACAAATCGCATGACCACCTTTGTCATTCCTGCTGTTGTCACCCACCTACGTATATACCTGTAGGCATGCCACAACCCAGTATTTGCCGTAGTGTGTGGCCTAAACCCATATTGCTGCAGTGTGATATGGTAGGGGTTTGTATACAGACATGGCAAGTGTGTGTTTGTCTGTCAGAGCCTGTGTAGAGGTGGCCGTGATTGTCTTACCATTGGACATGTTTGGGAGCAGATTTTTTAGTTTTCCTATATGGTATCCGTCTTATGACACATTGTCCACCTCACAAGGAGTACAGCTGTCAGTTATCCATGGGACTGTGTTGGCAAGCCATAACCATACATCTGGCAAAAGACCTGGTGAACAAAGTATGCAGTCCTACTAGTACCCGGTATATGTCCTGCACCCATGTGCCATGCACAAACAAACTTGCCTAGGATATCCCGTTATGTTGCTAGTACCATGCACATTGATGACAGATAGTAGGCATGGTGTGAATGCAGTGGCCTGCAGAGGACATGGCACCCTGTTCAGCAGTACAATAGGCACATATATGCGGACATTGTGCCTTCACTATATTCCACACTGAATGCCTCCAACATATGTGGTGCCATCAAATGTGATCCACAGAAGCCAGACAATGCTGTACACATGTCCTCTGTATGGACCCATGCCACGGAATACCTGTATCATACTATCCATGCAGGTGCAGGGTCGACCTGCTCAACTATAAGCAGGTTTTGCCACACCAGGCCAGTGTTGGCATATCGTGGATAACAGGCTGTGTACACAACATATGTTTGTCAAACCAGGTACACCTGTACATGTCACTGTACAGTATTGTGGGACATGCACATCCCAGGCAATGTCCATGTGAAGGACTATTAAACACAGACATGGCATGCATTGCAAAGCTATGGCCATACACATTGGCAACCAGGATGTCAGGCCAGATAATGCAGTAGCCATCTGTGTGGGACACTGCAGACACTACACCCTTGCACTGCACACCATTGTCAGGTGATGCAATGCCAAGGACTACCCCTCACTCAGCCTTGTAAAGTCATCTTGCACAGCCAACCACTACACACCCATGAAGCAATGCATACCTGCATGCCAGTACTGGCACCCAGTGTCTGCATGTGGGTTGTGATGCTCCCAACCACAGTCACTCCCAGTATAACCCTCATTGGCATACTAACAGATGTCAAGCACTTTCACATGCCCTAGCCCATAGAACCTCCAGGTATCCCCTGTGGTGCATGCGGTCCTGTGTATTACTGCAGTGTGGAAACTAAGTAGTTACATTGTGTATTTGTGACTCTGGCAAAGGTTTCAATGCATGTCCATTAGAGAGTGTGGTTGTAGTGACAATGGCATCCATTCACGTGGACAGCCATGTGTGCCACACCTAATGTATGTCTACTATATCTCTGTTGCAGATGTCACTCACCTACACACATATATGTTTTTACAGCACAGCATAATGTTGCCTTTGTGGCACATGTAGTAACGTCAAGCACATGTAATAGTAATGAGTAGTCAGTCAGGGGTTTGACACCTGTACTGTTCGACATGAGGCAGATGATGCTTACGGTTAAGTCTCCAAGCCCTTCCCTGGTGTACTTTGCCTGTCCCACCCACACACTCTCTGTTGGATGTGAAGAAGTACACGTGCACAGCAGCAGCATGTGTATTGTAAGTTATGGACATGGTCAGGTGATGGCCTCTGCATCTATTGCAGTCCTCCTCTAGCTGATTGCATGTTGTAGAGCTGTGATGGTGTTCCCATAGCCATCCACATGATAAACACAGTACACTATCTAGGGAAACATATTGTTATTTGGCCATGACAGTGGCTGTGAGTGGTACCTGGATGTGGTGTTCTGACATGGCATCACACATGATATCTGGATGTACCTCAATCATTTTTCACAGTGGGAAATAGCCTAAAGACAGGAGGGTGATGTGACACATGACTACAGCATGTAAGTGTACCTATGCTGCATTGAGACTACTGCCTGTTTAACATGTGTGTGGTAATGGCTATTCTGCATGTTATAATATAGACATGCCAGTACTCTGCTCATGAGGGACCCCCATCTGTAGGGCCATCTGTGAACTGGTCAGTGTGTGCAACCATTTGTTTCCTGTGTTACACACTGAACACACATCTGTGCACAGCAGAAGCATGGTGTGAGGATTGCAGACAGTACATGATGATAGGGATGTGTTACTGCCATTGCATCCCTGACTGGGCATGTGTCACATGAGACAGTGGTATGATAGACACTGTCTGGGGTTCCCAGTGACAAGCCAATAATGGGCAACTGTTCATAGCTGCGGTCACACATCTACTGCACATAGTACCGATGGCATGCAGTATATATGCATGTGTTGTGCTCCCTCTGCAAATGTATACCATCTGTTGTGTTGGGTTGCTGGTGATATCTATGCAAACTGTCATAGGTAATCCTGCATGCTGTTGTCTATCACTTAGCCATATGTGGGTTTAAAACGCAACACCATAGGCTGAATGGGTTGGGAGGTCCCAGCAGAACCTCCTGTCTGATTTCAGCTGACCATGGCACTGGGCACTCGCACATCTGAGGCCCAGCCATAGACATCAACCTCTGTTGGCTCTGCACTACCTTCTGGTGGTACCACCACTGAGGATGGAGCATGTCCCCCCTGGGAATGGGACCAGACAGGTACATTTCTGCTGTCGTGTGGTCCCGGACATGTTGCGTTGGTGGCTCACTAAGGGGTTCTGAAGCCAGATACGCCAGCTCAAGGGTGGAGTTTCACATTTACAGGGTGATGCTGCCCCTCCTGGACAGCCCCCAGCACTGCCTCCTTTGCAGCTGTGTAGGTGCAGTGGCAGTTGCCCATGGCTGGGGACCTCCAACCCACTGTTCCCATGGGCTTGTGAATGCCAAACACCCATCCCCGTCTGGGGTGTATCCCCTCACATGTGTTTTATAACAACCCTATATGCTGTCTTTTCTGTGATCCTACCTATCCTCCACGGCCATACCTACACTCTTTCCCCAACATCTGACCCTCACCTACAGAAACATAAGGCCAATCGGCTCCTAGGACAACATCTGCCCTATACATAGCTGTCCATTACACATATGTGCCCACTGGACACATGAAACCCTTGTAATATGCATCACAACATACTCCTGTTATCCTCACCCCTGTCCCTCAGGCGCACGATCCTGGTATGCACATCACTCCTACATGGTCCAGGTACACGTGATGAGGACAATCCCACTGTACACACAATACTACCGGTCCCTCTATGGTTACCCCATTTACCTTTATCATGATGATGATGTTGCACACAGCACCTTGCAAGAGTACTGTTCACACATAATGATTGGACAGGTACTGTTGTGTTAATGTACATTACATGCACATAGTGATGTATATGGCCAATGTACAACTCTTTGTGTGTATGACTGACACATGTCTGTCTGAGGGAGTCTTTAGATCACATAGAGCAACACCACTACTTAATACAGGCATTGCTGGTGTTTCCCGTTTCATTTGTTTGTAATGCTTTGTTGCCACATGGTATGTTCCTGATAAATCTCTATATATGTATGTACCTATATGCTGGACATAAACACTCACATATACATCTACATGATGGGATACATTCCTATACTGTTGAATGACTGCGCTGTACACTATGTTTGCGGTACTGTCCATTGTCTGTATATCTGCCATGGCGTATTGGTAATGCACATTAGCTGTGTGCACAGGGTCCTGGTTCTGACTCTTGCAAAGGACGTTTATTTGGTTGCAGGGCAGAACAAGCCCATTGGGTACGGAGGGAGTAAGGCACATTAAAGCAGTTGGGAGTGGGTGTGCTTGGGTTTGCATGGTGTTAAGCACTGCTGACCTCTGGTTACAGCCTCTTACACTCGGTTAGCCTCTACATTGCTTTACCAGTGGAATACTCGCATACTGGTAGCCAAACACACTTACACCCGCTCGCTCCCGCACTTGCAAATGCACCGACATTGGTGCTTGCATCTGTCACTCACACCCCTGGGTGGGAGCAAGGACCACAATATTACCTTGTGATGCCTTTTACATCGGGCTACATGACTACAATATCGGGAATGGCTGACCATTAGGCAATGGCATTGCATTCGACTTTACGGAATCAGGATCCTGTCCAGTGAATCAATCATATTTGTGTGTTCCTCATACAATCTGCTCCCACCTTGTGATGCCTATTACATCGGACTACATGACTACAGTATCGGGAATGGCTGTCCATTAGACGACGGCATGGCATTCAACTGTACGGAATCAGCAGCTTGTCCGGTGAATCAGTCATATTATTTGTGTGTTCCTCATACAATCTGCTCCCACCTTGTGATGCCTATTACATCGGACTACATGACTACAGTATCGGGAATGGCTGCCCATTAGGCGACAGCATGGCGTTGGACTGTACAAAATCATTGGCTTGTACAATGAATTAATCATATTATTTGTGTGTTCCTCATACAATCTGCTCCCATCTGGCTGATACATGGGAACCGAAACTCTTCAATACAGACAAGTAGTTGGGTTGTGGGAGCCACATCCATCAGTCGAGTCATGCTACCGCATACCTATTATAGGTTTTCCACCTTTTCAATTGGCCAGGGTGGGACTTTAGGGTTTCCACCTGTCCCACTTTACGAGGGACAGTCCCTCTTTAGGCAGTTGTGTCCTGCAAAAATAATCAAGACATAGCAAATGTCCTGATTACAGGACAATATTATATTCTACGTTTCTTTAATAGTTGCATAAAACAGTTATTTTATATATGAAACGTCTATATGTTATGTGAAGTAGTATAAGCAATTCAAATGTTACTAGATTAAGCTTTTATTTGTGTAAGTATAATTCTGTACTATGCACGGCTGTAGGTATGTTTTATCCTGGAAAGTCTGACATTTCTACAGAACATGTCCCATTTTGGCCATTTGGAAAGGTGGTAATCCTATAGGACCTGTATGTAGAGACATAAGACTTTGCAGGGCAACACATACCCACAGCTAGTAGAAAGGAGAGTACGTCACTGTTTTGCCTAAATAAAATGTTATTCTAGTAGCATTATAGTTGCTTATACTGTTTCTTATAACCTTTAGGTGTTTCAGGTACAAAATAATTGTTTTATGCAACTACTATAGACAATATAGGAAATCTTTGTCCTAAATCACAGGACATTTGTCATAATTACATTTATTTTGCAGGACACAACTGCCCAAAGGGGAGTGCCCCTCACAAAGGTGGACAGGTAGTAACCCCAACCCTATTATTAAGGTAGTCTGCGGAACATGTGCTTTTTCTCACTAGCAGACCTCTCATACGAATGGGGAAGAATGAACACTGAATCAGGGACACTGCATAACAACCTCAGGGATACATTTAGAAGGTTGGTGCTATTAACCTGACACATTGACGGACCCAGAGCACATATGTATTCATACACATTGTTTGAGGTACATGCTGTTTAGGACTCTTACATGTTGTCATTATTCATTACGTGTATTCCACCACCTTTCCTCCTAATATCACTAGATCTAGGAGGGTTTAGTTGGGACTGTGTTAGATTCTGATTCGTAATCATGGACATCCCTGGTAATCTGGGACAGTTCAATGATATGGTCCCTATGTGTTCCCCCAGTGGTTTATAGACTATCCAGTAGATGTGGTCTTAAGGTTTGGGAGGTATGGGCACCTGCTATACCCACATCGGAATATTACTTACATCCACTGGGCGGTCCTAATATGTGTCTGCCAGCCAACACCTGCACGTCTAGGCCCATAATCACATACCCATAGTTCCCCTACCTGCCACTACTCTACAGCAATCACCCTTACTGTCGGCGCAGGTGGGGTATGAACACACCCCTACACACTGCCCACTCTCCCCGTGTCGGGACACATGTCGTACATTGTGTCAACCCATGTGTTATCAGGCATGCACAACCTACTGTTCCGTGCACAGCTACATCCTGGTCACAGTAATCTTTACTGGCATTGCCTGGAAGAACAACATTTTTGGGGTCCCACAAGGGACATCGCTGTCCATGTTTAAAGTGTAGACCTTGTAGATCTCTCCCACTGGTAGTTTCCTACTGGTGGTCTGGGAAGCAGTGTTGTATTTACCTTTATTGCATGTCTGTATGTCTCACTGGCCTAGCTGGGGGGGTGGGAGGTAGACGTTTGTTGATTGGACCTCGCTCCAACATATGCCTGGTCTGAACATATGCTACCCATAATTGCTGTAACATAACCAAGGTATATACATGTGTATATTTACTGTAACATACATATATATATATATATATATATATATATATATATATATATATATATATATATATATATTTACATTAATATATACAGATATATCTGCATATGTACGCATACATGTATATTCATATCTTGCTGTATATATATATATATATATATATATATATATATATATATATAGATATTTATATATATATATATATATATATATATATATATATATATATATATATATATATATATATATATATATATATATATATATCTATATACATCTGTGTGTCAATACATTCCCCGCTCATATGCACTTACACATGCGTAATGGTGTTTATATATGCTTCACCAGCATACTAGTGCCTTATTCATTATAACACCGACACTTCACTCCAGTTATCTTCTAATCGGTATTTAGCACGTTATACAGGGGACAGATGTCGCAATATGTTCATGTACAGATTACCGATGGTAACTGGAATGTGATACAGTGTGATTCGACCCATCCCTCTTCTGCACAGCCTATTATTCCATCGACTGTCGATGTTTGTATGTGCAATTCCTATTATTTATGTCAACAAATGGAATGCATGTGTTACAGAAATTGTACTTCAACATATTGTTGTCTGCATGTGTGTATGTATATATATCTATTACGAACTAGCTGACCTCCATGGGGCGGTCCATTAGAACTGGCCCATCCAACCCTGGCACACCTGGATCCATAACTGCATACCCATAGTGCCTCCACCCCACCCGTGTTGAATTTACATGCGTAACATCTATTATCCATTTGTTATCGCAGCCATGACACACCTTTACAGATTTCCCTCTCCAGAGTGTTTGGGGCCCTACACACATTTTGTCCCACCTCATGTATTCACAGGGTCTCCCGCCATGTATATTTGCACATATGTGCATTTCCTGGGGTTATGGAATACAGCCATTTGCGCTTTCCAATTTTTGAAGGTCCCAGCATGGGACTACATTCTGTCTGTGTGTAAAGTAGACTTAGCAATTCAATGATGTTACTCCCACTGGTAAAACCCTGCCTGTGGTGTGAGTGGCGGTGCTCTGCTCACTCCTGGGCAGCTTTTTATGACATACGCTGAAAGCACTATACAATATCAAAATTGCTCTTGAGTCCCTTCACAACCCTTGTGTATGCATTATTGTTATGATGTTCATTCTTCATATATATATATATATATATATATATATATATATATATATATATATATATGTATTTCATGTATGCAGATATATATCTATACACACACATATATATATGTGTGTGTGTGTGTGTGTGTGTGTGTGTGTGTGTGTGTGTATATATATATATATATATATATATATATATATATATATATATATATATATATGTGTGTGTGTGTGTGTATATATATTACATCTGTACATACAAACATACATTTCCTATGCTGGGAGCTGCTTACACCCACGCAGGTGCACTCGCCTATGCTTACTGTGTGTTACATATATTTACTGCCACTTATTTGTGCTTACTTGTGCCTTATTCATTATGACAGTACCACTTTGATTGAAAGGATCTGGTTAATAGTCCCATGTGATACACACATTCACTTTTATATGTTTAACTGTCGGCTTTACAGCAGAGCAACATTCATTCCACAAGGAAAATGATATGTGCTATAGTCGAACTTGAACCGTGAATGCCTTTTCGTTAGGCGGATGCTCTAACCACTACACTATTGATGTTCTGCTTTATTTATATGTATACCCATGGTTCATAGTTACCTGAACACATGCCTCATCACTTCACTTACACAGCAAGCATCCATTTTCCTGTTGGGAAAACCACACTACTACACATGTGCCATTCCCTATTCCCTACTGCACTGGACCCTTGCCGCATGTTGACTCACTCCGAGGATATTCAGACCTCCAAAGCCTATAGTCCTGGCACATAGGTGTGTTTGATTGTCAGGGTGTTAATGTGGGCATCCGGGTTTAGGCTTGTCCGACTGGGGACCGGAACAGCCCTGTACCCGTTATGGGAGGTTAGCATAATGGTTAAGGTGTTTACTTTGCAAACACAAGGTGCAGGGCTTGATTCTCACATGGGGTAGTAGGCTAGGCTTAAAATGACTCACAAGGGCAGTTAGCCTAGTAATAATCTATGACCTATGAACCTATGAAAGTCAGATTTTGCACGTGAACAAGGTTACTCCCACTGTTAGCATCCTACGTGTGGTTAGAGACGCAGGGATTTTGGTCACCTCTGGCCAGCTATATTCCTTCACATTCATTATGATTGCTTTCTTGTTGCCATGTTCGTTCTGTGTGTGTGTATATATATATATATATATATATATATATATATATATATATATATATATATATATAGAAACACTTCACATAATCGAATGACTGAAATCTCGAATTTCATATGATCGAGAACATATGATCGAGATTTCGGTAAATCGAATATGTGTAGTGTTCAAAAATAAGAGTTTAATTACCTTAATATGTTACGTGCACACAGAGGCAAGTATTGTTGTACACTCTGTGTGTACGTAATGTTTTATTTGTTTTGCGGTGTTGACAGGAAATGAGGAATCTCCCATTTTGCTCAAGATACAGTGCAAGACGGAGATTTCCCATCTCCCCACTGTAGCGCGATCTTGGAGTTGGTATATTTAAGTGGGGGGGGGGGTGTGGGGGGCACAGTGAGGTTTGTGTTTTTTTTTTATTTGTTGGTTTCGCTTCAGAAGTTCGAGTTTCTGAAACTACTCGATCTTTTGGTTTCGGTTATTTGCAGTTTGAGATTTTGGTAATTCGAGCTTCTGAAGTGAATCCATATATACATATATATATATATATATATATATATATATATATATATATATATATATATATATATATATATATATATAGTTGCCACCCTTTTTGAAATGGCCAAAGTGGGACTTATTTGTTACAAACGTCAAGATTTTGCTGGCCGACACATACCCACAGCCAGTACAAAGGACAGGACCTCACTTTTATGTCTAATTGACAGCTTATCCTTGTAGCATTTTAGTTGCTTATTCAGTTTCTTGTGACATTTAGGTGTTTCAGATACAGAATAACTGTTTTATGCTACTATTACATAGATATAGGACATATTTTTGTCATTAAATCTCAGGACATCTGCCATTTGACACTAAATGCACAGGACACAACTGGCCAAAGAGGGACTGTCCCTTGTAAAGTGGCACAGCTGGTTACCCTATATGTTCATAGGTTCATAGGTTCATAGATTAGTACTAAGCTAACTGCCCTTGCGAGCCATTTTAAGCCTAGCCAATTATCCCTTGTGAGACTCAAACCCTGCACCTTGTGTTTGTAAGGCAAACACCTTAACCATTAGGCCACCCTCCCAACCCCATTATATATATATATATATATATATACATATATATATATATATATATATATATATATATATATATATATATATATATATATATATATATATATATATATATATATATATATATATATATATATATGTGTGTGTGTGTGTGTGTGTGTGTGTGTGTGTACATATGCATGCATACACATCTATATGATTTAATTACTTCAATCATACTGTCGAATGACTGTGCTGTCTGCTATGTTTGTGATAACATCGACGTTAGGTATAACTGCCATGGCTTAGTTGTAAATCACATTGATTGTGATGTGTAGGGTCCTGGCGTCGGGCCTGGCCGACATGGTATATTGTGTTGCTGGGCGGAACAAGGGCCATTGGACAAAGGGTGAGTACAACACTTTTCAGCTGCGGTTTTCCAGTTCAAGTCACGCAAAATCCGTCTACATTCTTACTGTGATACAGCACCCCATTTCACATTTAATTGTTATTATATCGTTATACAGCATAAAATTAGCAAGATATGCTCGTATACGGATTACGCATCATAAATGTTGTGTGTTGCAGTCAAACTGGCAACATCTGCTCGATAGTTGGATGCTCTAACCACTACACTCTTGGTGTTCTGCTTCATTTATATGTATACCCATGGTTCATAGTTACCTGAACACATGACTCAACACTTCACTAACACAGCAGGCATCCATTTTCCTGTTGGAAAAACTGCACTACTACACATGCACCATTCCCTACTGCTCTGGACCCTTGCCGCATGTTGACTCACTCAAAGTATATTCAGACTTCCAAATCCTATAGTCCTGGCACATATGCATATTTGATTGTCAGGGTGTTCATGTGGTCAGCTGGGTTTAGGCTTGTCTGACTGGGGACCGGGACTGCCCTGTACCTAGTTGAAAGTCAGACTTAGCACTGGGACATCGTTAGTTCCACTTTTAGCATCCTACCTGTGGTTGGGGATGCAGAGGTGTGCTCACCTCTGGCCATCCTGATATATAGCAGCACTAAATATTATGGGGAGTTCCACTGCTGTTTCCCTTCACATTCGTTATGACTGCTATATTGTGACCATGTTCTATCTACATATATATATATATATATATATATATATATATATATATATATATATGTATATCGGTCTGTACATACACATGCATATACACCTACATGCTTATTTACATTTCCCATTCCCTTGAATCACCGTCACTTACCGTCGCGCATACACGCTTCCATACTCACTTATGGCTAGGGTTGCCACCTTTTTAAATGGCCAAAGTGGGGCATTTTTGGGACACACATCAGATTTTACAGGCAGACACATACCCACGGTCAGTACAAAGGTTAGAACTTTACTCATTTGCCTAAATGAAAGCTTATTCTTGTAGCAGTTTAGTTGCTTATTCCTTTCTTGCAACATTTAAGTATTTTACATACAGAAATAACTGTTTTATGCAACTGTTACATGAAATATGGGACATAAGTATTTCCTACAATCACAGGACATTTGCCATTGTATTATTTTTGGTCAGGACACAACTGCTCAAAAAGGGACTGTCCCTCGCAAAGTGGGACAAGTGGTAACCCTACTTACGTCTGCTTTAAAGCGCCTTAATCACCCTATATCTGACTGCTACTAGGTGAATGTGTAAGGTATATATTCCCAATAATGCACTTGGAGAGACGTGCATCACGGTTAGGTGTTTAATCCCTGGTCGTAGGTTGTGCAGGACCAGCTGGAGGATGAGCAGTCTTGTGGACAACTGCTGCTCATACAACTTGTGTCCAGATGTCTACAGGACTGGACATCATGTCGTGACACCAAGTCTAATGTTTAGAACAGATACTTATCCCATGAGGGATATCCAAAAATTGTGGGGACTGATGACCTCTATTCCTTTGGCTTTACAAAAATAAGGTAGGGTTATACATGCAAGGGATACATAGTTTGCAATCCTGAGACTGTCTAGGGTGAGACTGCCTACTAGATATGAGTAAGGGTCACTATGTGCAGATATGGCTGCGCCTAGCTAGCAGCCCGAGTATGGGTAGTTTTGGTGGACGTTCAGGAAGGGGGGGGGGTGTGCTGTGGAGGGGATGATGGGTATTCAATTACGTATCCAGGTGTGTTGGGGTTGGATGGCTCAGTTCAGGCCAGACCATTATGTGGGTATGTGCCGGTAATGTTTCTGTACATGTGTATCACACATTTTAATGTTCATATGTTTGTGGGATTGTGTTCTACAGTATGGCCTGTCAGGTTGTATTGTGGATGTGGTGAATACTTGTTCTTTGGTTATCTTTCTGATTCACCCACTGCTCCCTCGTACACCTCCAGTTCACCTATTGTGCATCCAACCCAGTCTCCCCTTGGCATATTATTACATTACCCGTCACCCCCCACCCCCATATTCCACAGACACCATCCATCCCTTCTCTGGTTGATGGCCATGGCACAGTCAACAGAACACATTGCGTACACTACATATCTCTTGTACCACTATCGTTGTGAGGACTACCCTAGCATTTCTGATCTTCCACATGCTGTACTTCATGCACATAAGTACATGCAAATACTTATCTTTCATGACATGGTAGGTAGACCCGGGTAATACCCATTCATCTTTGGGCCATCTTGACGAGGACTTGGACCACAAATGGGCAGATATTGGGCGAATGCTCTGACCATTGGTAGGGTTGCCACCTTTTCATATGACCAGGATGGGACATTTTCGGGACACACATCAGATTTTACAGGCCAACACATACCCATGGTCAGTACAAAGGATAGTACTTTAGTTTTATGCCTAAATATAAGCTTATTGTTGTAGCAGTTTAGTTGCTTATTCTGCTTTGTTTACTTGCATGAATTTTACATATGGAAATAAGTATTGTATGAGACTATTACATAAAATATCGGACATAATTATGCCCTACAATCGCAGGACATTTGACATTTATAATGATTTTGGTATGGACACAACTGCTTAGAGGGGGACTGTCCCTCACAACATGGGACAGGTGGTAACCCTAACCATTGGGCTAGGCTTAGCAATTGGTGGTGCACTAACACGATGTGTTTCGCTTCCACTTGGTATAACTATCAACACTACAATGGAATACGGGCACGGGGTTTTAAATGTCATTTGTTCGAGGGACAGGGACTCAATATTTAGCTACGTGCCTTTGTGTTTACTTTTTATTTTGGTGTTCGCAAAAATGTCTTGTATGCTTTGCATACATTTCAGTATCCATGAACACTGAATGGAGTGATTACTATTAGAGGCAGGCTGTACTAGTCAGCATTTTAGGTTGTGCGTGTGCAGCCGACATGTTCACGCTTCCGTGCAGCGCTTGGACACACCCCCTGCACTCGCGCACGTTTCCTATGCATGTGGCCGTTACGGCAGCACACCTTCATTAATATGCATGTGGTGCTGCTGCGCCATCTCTACGCCACACGGTCGGCACAAGGCTAATGCCGTCCTTGCACTGAGCTTCATGAATCCCGGGGAAAGTCTTTTGATATGTCCCCTCCAACCTGATTGCTAATGTAGTCCATCACCAGTTTGACCAGCTTACTGCACACATTTGGCATAATGGTTAAGGTCTTTGCCTCCAATGCACAAGGTACAAGGTTTGATCCTTACCTCTTGAGAGGTTCCTCCCACCTCCTAAAAACATGGTGAGTATTGCTACCTAAAACTCAACCAGGAATGGAGTTGTGGGTAGCAGCACAAACTCTAAATGGCACCTATCAGGAGAAGAGTTAAACAGACCAACCTCTTTGGGCATCATCTGTGGTGCATAGTATTGCCTAGGCAGGAAAACATGGATCTCAGACTGTGTGCCATGTCAGAGCTAGCCTAGGTGATATGGTCATGTTTATGAGGTCATTGCATGTCTGTATGGTTCAACTTTCCACTCGATAGCAGTCCACTATATCATCATATCAGTGTCATGAAGGGCATGATAAGTTGTGCATGGTTGGAAGACCCTGAGCCTTGGGGGGAGGGTGATGTCAGGCACCATCAACAGCAGCGACTGCTATAACAGCCTCTTGCACATATAGGTTTAGAATTGCTGCAACCACCTCTAACACATCTCTGAATTTTTCTCTACTTGCAGTCATTAGCATATATTTCTGTTGTGTCTTGTTTTTAAGCCAGAAATATCATGTTAAAGTGTTTCCTGAATCACACGCACCAACTCATCTTCTCTCGTCTAGCAAATCTGCATGATGTGGTGAGAGTTTTTGAATCCCAGCCCATTTTATCCTTCGTGATTGTTTTTCTATATCTCTGTACAATCAGTTTTGTTTCTTTCATGCCTCCTGTTTGATAGTTTGCTCAATTATTATATTTGTGGGTGATTTCTCTCTGGACCTCCACTTAAACAGTCTATGATAGCTCAATTGGAGTATCCCTGTTAATAAAGATTAATTATTTAATGAATCAGTCAACAACACAGGTGTAATCCCAACTTTTCAGTATGAGAGCCCAAATTACCCTCTTTGAAGTTGCAATGACAGTGCATTTTCAACTTCCAGGCCTCCTTTTAGGCAGGATATTGTTAATAAGGATTTTTTTAAAGATGGTGCATGCCTGTAGGAGCCAACTGTCTACAAAAGAAGAAAGAAAGTACATTTTAAAAATATTTAAATTAAAAATGACAATATTTTGTTTTCTAAGTATGAATGTATGCCTCAGGGACAGTATGTGAGTAAGTATGAATAAAAGCTATATTTTTTAATTCACTAATTTATTTTAACTTACTTATATCTGAATTTAATGAAATGTATTAATAGGCATGTTAACATGTCCAAATTGTCTTACTATTTTTCTAAGACCCCCACATATTCTCATGTATTAGTTATGTAAACAATGTCAACATATTAGTTATTTCACTTTACAAAAAATATATGCAAAGTGTCCAGACACATGAATAAATAAGCAGATATAGATGCACTATCATAGCACAAAAAGTTCAGATGTATGAACTGTGGTGTCAACATCCCAGCTTAAGGAATTTAACTATAACAAATGCCATGTGTTTTTATGTACTTCTGCATCTGACTCATGCCTGGAAAGTGTTTATGAACCAATTCATCAAACGTGCTTAACAAATAGATGAATAAATAATGATAAAATAAATAAATTTAAAAAAATCCCCTTGCATTTTGTTGTTATTAATATGTAAACCCCATGCTGTTTATATACACATGCATTGCTGTGTGTGTGTGTGTGTGTGTGTGTGTGTGTGTGTGTGTGTGTGTGTGTGTGTGTGTGTGTGTGTGTGTGTGTGTGTGTGTGTGTGTGTGAGTGTGTGTGTTTTGTGTGTGTGTGTGTGTGTGTGTGTGTGTGTGTATATATATATATATATATATATATATATATATATATATTTTTTTTTTTTTTTTAAGTTTAAAATACACAACAAATCATTGGACCACTTTTATATCACAGAAGGCTATGCATAACTACTTCATAGTGCAATGGCAATATAGCAGGAATGAGAAAACAGTCAGTAGTGTTAACTTGTTTATCCACCTTGGGTTACCATTGCTGAGAATGACACGCCTGTTGTCCTAGTTTTTTTCTTAAATATGAGTCACACAGAGCTCATCATGTTGCACTTTATGGCAGTCATTAGCTGAACATTGCATGATTCATACACTGTTCATTTTGTGTCCTTGTGTGGCTTATTGGGCAGGGCGGAACAGTTCTCCTCCTGGTAATTTGGATTAGTGCTAGATGTATGACAGCTCTACCTTTCAGTAATAAGATGAGAGTTCTTTGGCATTGGGTGTGCCCTTTTCTTTCAGAGGTTGCATTTTTTCATAACTACACACCTACTTCATTCTGTTTGTAGGTTGTTGTTGTGTCTTTCGGCTTCTCCCGGTTAGGGGTCGCCACAGTGGAACTCCAGTCCGCTAATGATTGGTAGTTGATTTTTACGTGCCTAGTTACCAGCCCTGAAGCACAACCTTCAACGAAGGTACGCCCATTCATGCATGTCTCCACGCAGAAGACGCTCTAGCTGAGAATCGAACCAGACAGCGTCTTACTATGAGGCAACAATGCTACCGCAGCACCACCACTTCATTCTGTTTGTAGGTAGCAACATGAATTTGTTGCTCCATGCTGTGTAAGTAACTGAGCCACTTAATACAAAGCATAGCATAATGAATAAGTTCTACATCTTCCTTCTCTGACAGAACTATAGTGGGTGTGAGTGTGGGTGTGTAATGCACACACTCATACATGTACACACAAACACATGTGTGTGTATGTGTGTGTACATATATAAATATATATATATATATATATATATATATATATATATATATATATATATATATATATATATATATATATATATATATATATATATATATATATATATAGACACACACACACACACACACACACACACACACACACACACACACACACACAGGTCTACTTTGTTTTGTTGAATCTCATTTCACTAAATTTAATTTCACCCTTACCACTTCACTGAAAACACAAATTACTGAAAACTCATTTCACTGAATCTCACTTCACTGAACTGAACTTAGTATATATGGCACTGTGTAGAGCACTGTAAGGCAAGTAGAAGGTATATGCCATTTTCCCCAGTGTAGTGCACTCCAGGAGTTAGTATGTATAGTTATGGGGGGGTTTGAGGGGGTCCAGCCCCCCACATTGTGTGGTGCGTAGCCCCCACCTTGTTTGTTTTATATTGTATTTTACCAAAAACTTCAAAGCAAAACATTTTACACAATAGACAACACCAATGACTAACTCTCTCCATAAGACAATATGTACTCTAAATGGAGGGGCATGCCCCTCCACACCCCCTCCCAACTATATATATTAACTCCAGGATTGCACTACAGTGGGGAAAAGGGCATATACCTTTTACTTGCCTTACAGTACTCTACACAGTGCCATATATACTAACTGCAGTTCATTGAAATGAGATTCAGTGAAATGAGTTTTCAGTAATCTGAGTTTTCAGCGAAGTGGTCAGGGTGAAATGAAATTCAGTGAAATGAGATTCAACAAAATAAAACAGACTCATATGCACACACGCGCACACACTCACACACACACACACACACACACACACACACACACACACACACACACACACACACACACACACACTCACGTACACACAAACACACACACACACACACGCACACACAAACTTGAACATTGCACATACCATTCATGTTCATATATATTCATACAGACACGCAGGTAAAAAGATATATAACTCAGCTCAGTTGAGCTCTGCTCTTACACACAGAAATGTATACAAATATATCTACACTTATACATATACAAAACGTAAAAGTCAATACATGGAGCAGACAAAAATTTCTATCAAAACACAGTAAAACCATTCTCACTTAAAATAGAAATATTACAAATAATAATGATAATAATTGCAATAATAATGCATCAACAATAATTCATGATTGGGTGCGGGTATTGCAGGATTAACCCATGGGTGGTGTGATTTGATCATGAGGCCATGTACCAGCTGTGGATAAATCCTGTGATAAACACACCAGGAAAAGATTTCTGCTATTGTAAAATGACATTATTTAAGAAAAAAAACTGTGTACATTTCTTAAATAATCTCAATGTGTGATTGCACTTCAGTGTTTTTCTGCACACTCTCTTCTTTACTGATGGATTGCACATATGCATAGCACCTGTGTTCCTATGCTTGCAGAGTACATCAGTGCAGTGACAGAGAGGCAATGAAGAAGACAGCATCTTCATAGTGATTTGCTTGCTTCTCTCTTGTTCTATTTTTCTTTCTATCTCTCCCTTTTACATTCTCCCTTATTTTACTTTTTTTTAATATTGTCAGGTTACATCTCAGCATATCTGCTGAAGAATTCTGGACAAATCCAAAAAGATTGCGGAGACAGTAGGCAGAATCAGGGGTAATTTTAAAATATTAATAGGTTGGGTAGCATTCGAAAGACATGCGTGCATAAATGGGCGTGCCTTAGTTGAAGGTTGAGCGTCGAGCTGGCACCTCGGCGTTTTGTAAAAAAAAATCTACTGCCAATCATTAGCAGACTGGAGTTCTGCTGTGACGACCCCTCACCGGGAAAAGCTGAAAGACAAACAACAACAGCATTAAAGAAATTAATAGGACAACAGATGATAGCATCAGCATACATTCCCTGTGCAACAGACATTATGACACTCTACTGTCTGGCATTATTGATTGACATAAATTCTCAGTGATTTGCCAGAAAATCAAAAGTATTATGAGGTGCTTAAATGGCTCTACTTCATTCATGGCATTTGGTATGTACTATTTGTCTTTCAACTGTCAATAAATGAAAAGTTGTTATAAAAGTATGAATTGCAGGGCAAAAATGGGAGGAAAATCATGGGCATTATGCAAAATTCTAGACAGTCGAAAGGTGTGGTTACCAGAAGTACAATTAATCGGCTTCCTATCAGACGATCGAAACACCATTTCCACGAATATGAAATGATCGACACATATTGCACCAACTACATAAATGCCAAATGTCCAAAACAGCGAAATCCGAAATGTCGAAGTGTTTTGGTTGGCCCATCTGCTGTATAGCTCCGTAAGGTAAGTGTGCGATAGGTATGGACCTTAGGGTAGGGTGCGGGTTACGGTAAGTGTATAGATAGGTAATGTATGTAAGATTTAGTGTAGTGTTAGAAGTAGGGTTTTGTTAAATGTATTTGTATGTATTATTTATTTTGTTAGGGTATATCTCCGTAGGGAAAATGTGCGGTAGTTATGGATCTTAGGGTTAGGGAGGGGTTAAGGATAGTGCATAGATAGTTGTGTATGTGGGGGTTTAGTGTAGTGTTAGAAGTAGAGTTTTGTTAAATGTATTTATGTGTATTATTTATTTTGTTAGGGTATATTTCCATAGGGGAAGTGTGCGGTAGTTATGGACCTTAGGGTTAGGGAGGGGTTAAGGATAGTGCATAGTTATGTATGTGGGATTTAGTGTAGGGTCAGAAGTTGGGTTTTGGTGCTTTACTTAGGGTTAGGAATAGGGTTTGGTTAGTGTATGTATGTGGTTTATTTATTTTGTTTGGGTAGGTAGTATGTAGCTGGTGGTGGGGTTGGCCGACTATAACCGTTTGATGTTTTAAATTTCGCAGTTTAGTGCATTCAGTCTATTCGCAGGTCGATTAATACATGTCGCTCTTTTAGTATTCGCTGAAATGGATTTTCGCGGAACTAATATAGACCCCAGTTAATCATGCTTCACAACTGTCGCGAGTTTTGCTGAACATCTATTTCTTTTTTGATATTTTACCCAATCTCTCATATTTTTTTTTTATAAAAATGTGTAATTTATTGACAGTTGATCGACAAATAAAAAAAACAAATGTCATGGATGAAAAAGATCTATTTAAGCACCTCATAAAATTACTGATTTTATGGTAAATCACTGTGGATTTATGTCAGTCAATAATGCCAGACAGTAGAGTTTCATAATGTCTGTTGTACAAGGACTGCATGTTGATGCTAAAATTTGTTGTTCTATTAACTTCTTAAATAATTTACATTAATATTTAATCATGACCCCTGTTTCCACCTACTGTCTCTGCATCATTTGAGGCTTTGGTCCGAATTCTTCAGGAAATGTTCTTCTATTAACTTCTCAATGGCTGGTGTTACTGCACATATCCCAACAGCAAGTCTGCCTACTTAACAATATTTCAGCATCTGGACAGATTTCTTTCTATTGGTATATGCTCAATTTACAATGGTTATGCTGTCTATTCAATGTGCACATTTTTGAATAATAATGATATTTAATTGTTTAATTTTGGATCACCCTTTTGCAGATTGACAAAACAGCAAACTTTCCCCACTTTCATTTCAATGGTTTTGACCTGTGAGGAGGTAATGATTGCACAGTGATTATTACAAGGAAGAAGGAAAGAATCCTCCAAGGCTAAAGCTTAGAAGAATGTTACCCACAGGACATTGACGACGCAGTGAACTTTTAAGAACTATATGACAGTATAAATCTGGAAGTTGACAGCACTGGTGGAGGCATGCAGATTCTCTTGAAGTAATTCAAACTGCTTCTTGTTTAGACAAAACCACATGGAACCAACGTGTCTTTAAGTGCATTTTGTGAACCCGCAGTCTTGAATAAGTTGAACAATACATTGATGCAAAAATCTCATACAGTTTCTCAAGTCAGGGGTAAGGAGATGATAGTGCCTCACTTGGTGAAAAGAAGTAATAAGTCTTTGTACAACTAAATCAAATTGAAGTGTGGTTGATGTTTGCGTGTCTGTTTCTGCATATGTGGACTGAGCTTGTATGTGTGTGTGTGTGTGTGTGTGTGTGTGTGTGTGTGTGTGTGTGTGTGGGTGTGTGTGATAATCACACAATCACACATGCACGCGCACAGACACACACACACACACACACACACACACACACACACACACACACACACACACCTGAACGTTCCTTTTCTCTCTCTCTCTCTCTCTCTCTGTATCTCTCCCTCTCTTTCTCACACACACACACACACACACACACACACACACACACACACACACACACACACACACACATACACTCACACACACATGCATTTACACTTGAATGTTCCTTCTTTCACCTTCACCCCCCCACACACACACACATACACCTTGAATTTTCCTTCTTTCGCAGTGCTACCCTTGCTGGTGTAGAGCACGTGTAAGAGGCCTCATACAACAATGTATCTCTGTGTATCTTTGAAAAGAAGGCATGAAAAAAGAAATGTATGACATGATGTTTGGGCATCACCAAAGAGGAAGTAAAGCTACAGATACTCATTCTGCGGTATGTGTGCTGTGCACCCACATCCTGTGCCAGGCAGTAGAGTTAGGAGAAAAACAAGAAATATAAATGCTCAGTGATAACTTCAACCACAAAAGCAAGAAAATAATGAGCAGAATTTGTAGCCTTTTATGGAAGAGTTTATACAAAGACAAAACTCAGAGTATCTAATTACAAAACAGATTCTCATCTGCTACACACCTGATTAAACACAGGACATTTTTGCCATGTTTCACAACAGAGCAGCAGTTCAGAGCTCCTTGGTAGGTAGCTGTGAAAAAGCTGACAGTGTCAACTGTGAGTGATGACATTTACAAATATGCATTGTGCTGTATCTGAAAAGTGTAAATATGGAAGTTTTCTAATCCTACAGTGCAATATATGCATGTTTCATACAAACCACCCCCTACATGTTCCAATTACTTTGGCTTATTCATGCTATGATGCAGAAGGTTTAATAAAGTCACACATCTGTTATAGTAGTGGCATGACATCTATATATTACACTATGAATAATTCAATGGATGCTACAAACTCCAGTCCATATCTGGTGAGGTTATATGTATAAGCAGCATGCACTGTACATTTCGGGTGTGCTTTATGTCTTTAACTTATCATCCATGAGCTTTTTATTTTAAATGTAAATGTGCTCTACGTATGACTTATCAACAATATCTCTTGTATTCCAAGAAGGGCATAGCCAATATATCAAATATTCTACACCAGCTTTCAGTATGTGGTCCCCACCTAGAGTGCTCATCCCATCAACTATGTAGCACATAACATTTCAATATTGAGAAAGAAAAGTCTTGAAATGACAGGCTTAAAAATAAAACTAATTACACTTTCCTAAAGATGTCATTTGACAGATTATGTATCAATAAAACATGTTAAATATCCCATGTGCAAGAAGAAAATGAAAGGGTCAAATTACTGCTGAATGAATCCCAGTATCTGCTGATAGCTTTAACTCCTGTATAATATAATTGCTTCTACAGGATTGCTGATGCGATTTATCAGCTGTCAGAATTAGAAGAAAGCCTACCAGATATCTCACACACACACACACACACACACACACACACACACACACACACACACACACACACACACACACACACACACACACACACACACACACACACACACACACACACACACACACACACACACACTACCTCATATCATTAGAGATGACAGACATAATCCTGATAACAATAATGTCCATCTTTCCTTGTTTATATGATCATGGATATAATGGGATATACAAGGCAAGACTGACTAGAGGCTGTACATGCCTTGCTAGTAGCCCCTGTCAGGCTCTATTACCTTTTCTAGGAGGACGATGCCTGTGAGTTCTGGTAAAAAAATTTTAAGGGCACCCACCCACTGTCTAAGTTATGTTCAGAGGATGACAGAGAATTGCATTGCTTGACATGTGAGAGGAGTCTGTTCCAGAGCAAGGGGAAGCACTAGGTGATGAACTTATCTCACCCTCTATTTTTATTTATTTCTTGATGAAGGTTTAATTTGCTGGTTCTGGTGCTGGCAGCACAATTTGATTCTCAAGGAAAAGGATATCAAGAATAACTAGATCTCTAAGGGCACAATAACCTAGGTACGGGATCTCTCTTCACGAGCTTGTATGATGCAGAGTATAATGATAAGGGCTGTAGTCTCTTCTAGAAGATAAGATTTTTGAGACCAACAATCCTTTTTGTTTGGAACCATCAAGTCTTTCTGAGTTTTTTTAATATGCCTAGCTAGGCACATACTGAAGGGTGCATTATAGTCAATAATAGGTCTTACTTGGGTAGAATACAGAGAGGCAATGACTTCCTTGACAATCAGTTGCAAAATGTAGAGAGATTCCATAACTATAGTTGCTACATGATGGTCATAGGAGAGGAAGCTGTGCCCAGAACCTTGATCACTAATTGGTGTTGGAAAGGGATGTTTTCAATGTAGTAAGATGCAGAGTGGATCTGCTTCTCGAAGGGAATGATGCTGCATTTCTTGGAGTTTAGTTTTAGCCCTTTTCTCATACATCAATAATTGTGTTTAGTTGTGGGATACGTTGATCATTTCAATAGAACAAGGTGGTCTGGGATTACTGGATTTGAAGGGGTATCTCAGAGCTACACAGTTAAGGCTCCTATACATAGCACAAGCAGAAAGCTATAAATCAAAGTGGAAATGGGATGAATGAAACAAGGGGAAGCTCAGGAAATACGGAGAGATTGGGATTTTGGATGCAGCAATTAAATTGGTTGGAACTACCCCAACAACTACTATTTACCCAACTAACTATGGCCTACAAACTCATTCACTAAAAAGACAACATCTCTGCCTTGCACCAATTACTCCATTCACAAACTAACTCTCAAACCTTCTGCTACTCAGACAAATCCTTCCTACGTATTACCAAATCCAACAACAATGCTGAGGATTCACTTTACTCATACTCCATCTCCAAACAATGGAATTTCCTCCCACAGACCACCCTAACAACCCCTAATTTATCCAATTTCAAGAAACTAGTCAAACACCAGCTTACCAAAAACTGGATCTGTGAACGTAGCACTTTTCCCCAAGTCTTACTTGTATCTCTTCCTTGAACAATCTTTTACTCTCTCAGACAAGTAAAACCAATCCACAGGCAAAACAAACAAAATTCCTCAACCACCCCCTTCCTTTTAACTCCCCTCTCCTCCTGACACACTATTTCACTCAGTCAGCCAAATGTGCTTAACAAACTCTTCCTCTTCCTCAATTTAGCCTCACTGGAAAAAAAATACAAATGTCTTTAAATTTCTCAACATGCTCAAATATTGTTTTGCCTTGTAGCTTTCTGTAAAATTGCACTGAAGTAATTAATGTTGAAAAATTGGACATAATCTTTTAATGTATGCAATTGTATATTATCATTCATATTCTTTTTAAGTATGGAATTTTCTATAACAGTTGTGGAGCTTTATTCCATGAACCTTCGATGATAATGGGCTTCATTTCCAGTCGGACTCTCCTGGTAAACAAATGTAAAATAAATAAATAAATAAATATAGATCCTTAAGGAGAATAACAATAACCATACTGAATATTATATTCATAAAGTAATTCTTAGCATTCTAAGAACTAATCCAACACAGGAATGGAGAACGATTCTGTCAATAGGGGTGACTGCAATTAGTGGTACAGAGAATAGGCAATAAAGGGCTGGAATTTACTGGATGAAACTGGCAAAGGAAACAAGGTATTGGGAGAAAATAATTAAAAAGGTAAAAGATTGGGAAGAGGCCAAGAATACATTTGGACTGAAGGCTACACTGCCTTCCCTATCAAGGATTGATATTAGAGTATAGGCAACGAGAAAGGAACAGGGGGTTCAAAGTGAAAGACCAGCACTGGTAGAGTTTTAGTAGAATCTAGAATAGAAAGAAGCTGCAGTTAAAAAAATGAATAATTAGTAGGCATATAAAATATTGAATGATAACCATAGGAATCAATCCGAAGAGGTTAGAAAGGATTGGGAAGAGAGAGACTGGATAAGCAATTCACAAAGCAACAAAGGAAAAAATGGCTTCCACATATTGAACAAAGTCTAGAAGATTAAGGATTTTTGCTTGAAGTATTTGCATATTAATTTTTAAACCCCCAAGCAGACTCCAAAGAAATGTTCCTCAGGTAGATTGCAAATGTTGGCCATATGATGTGGAAGAAAGAGGCAATTGGGAACATATTTTTGGAGTATAATGAGTTGGCAGACTTTAACATCTCCCTGCAGACAACTCTGTCAAAATATTGAGTGATCAAATTGGTGTAACAAAGGAAATTATTTTTTGAGCTGTGATACAGAATTGCAATTGTCTAGACATACTAAGGCCTTGTTGAGTTTGATTCTGGTGGTGATCAAAAAAGCAATTTCTAGAAAGTGAGAATCAAAGTCTAAACTAACCTTGCTAGAAGTAGTGAATATAGCAACAGAGATAAAAGAGCTGGAAGTGGGATCTTTATAAAAGGGTAGGAGCAAATTACATAGAAAATGGAAATTGTGGCAACAGTGCATGTAGAATAATATTCTGGAGGGGGAATGTGGTTTAAGGGAAGGCAAGAATTGAATGAGCTATCCAATGTTTGATTTATGATGACTATATAGAAGATTATACGTGATCATTCTGTGGTATGTGTGCTGTGCACCCACATCCTGTGCCAGGCAGTAGAGGTAAGAGAAAAACAAGAAATATTAATGTTTGCAACTGAAAATATGTCTATATGGTTTGTTATAATTTATATAAATGTATGACTGTCTATGTCATGAGTGATATTTCTTGTTTAGAAAGAAGAATTGACTTTATTTAGTTTGTTTTGGAGGGTATATGTATTAAAAGTCACATTTAACAACTCCACTCAACTTGCAGTCGTCAGCAAACTTTGTTAGCCAGCTTTCACTGCTTTCTGTTTGGAGGTCATACAAATGGATGCCAAACAGAAAGGGGCCCAACATAGATTGTTACTGTAGACAATGGGTCACCCTCTCCCTATCTGTGTGGAGGCATTGTTCACTTTGTCAGTGCAAATTCCACAATTAAGCCAGATGGCTATCCATTTTACAAAATACGTATTTATGTTTAAAGCAGTCAACTTATAAATAATTCTATTATGTGACATATTATCAAATGCATTGACCAGATCAAGGTAGGAAACATGGACAGAGTAAGTACTGTCAATCACCTGAGTGGCCTTTCCAAAGAAGCTGGCAAGATTTAGCAGAGAGGACCTGCCATTTACAAAGCTAAATTGCAGAGGGTGTAGTTTAATGTCATGCTTTATGCAGTTGGTGATACTCTACATGGCTTTACAGTTAAGGCTTATAAGACTAATATCTATAGTTCCCTAGGTTTACGATGGGTCTGTGATGGGTCTGACCATAGGGATGGGCATTACTATAAGCACTGCAGCCAAGCTTAGGGTAAACAGTATGAGGAGATGATCAGTGCATTTGTAACATTGTTTAATAGGCAATGCAGTATGTTGTTTGGACCCATGGATAAAGCATTCTTAGTCTTTGAGAGTATTTTTAAGACTGTGTTTTTCTAGTGATAATGGGCATTGGAGGATGACTCAGACAAGATTTGAGAGGAATGGGTAGTTTCAGGGAAGACATTTTCTGCAAACATCCTAGGCCATATGTTTACAATGTCTTTTAGGTTTGAGTGGGAGGATCAATTTTGGAAAAGCTGAGAGAAGTACTGAGAGCTATTTCTTAGTTTTCTGTTGTAACTGTATTACTGCTGGATGCTGATAAATTACTGTTGTATCCACAGTCTGATCGGACATATTTACATAGCACAGATTCAGGAAAACAGAAGTTTGGCAATGACGTAGTACCAGTAGATCACAGAGAATGCCTTCCATGTTATAAGCCAGGTATACACTAGAAGGATACATATTTAGGCAAGTACAAAGTGACTATACATGAAATTCTGCAGTATGCTGTCCCTCAATACTCCTTAGCAGAGTGAGGATCATCTCACATCATTGAATAAAGGACCTGCAGATCCTCAGTAGATTGTAGACACCAGCACTGGCTTTGCCTCTGCCTTTGCATTCCCATCAGCCTGAGAGTGAGGCTTAGTCTATTGTTAGTAGAGTACTGTCACATGGAATGCAAAACTCATTAAAAACATCACAGATACAGAGGTTTATTAACACAAAGACAACTCAGTCAAGAGACTGTTACAGGAGTCTGTGAAGTTCCAGAAATAACTTTTTGAAACCATAGATTATGGAGAGTCTATCATCATATGTCTACATACCATAATGTTATTTAATAATTTGTTGTTCATTTCTTGCGGTTCACAGTTACTGCAGAACTGCCAGTGCTATGGGTTCAGTAGCAGTTATCTTTCATGTTAACCATCAAGCAACTAATTTTGCCTGCTAAATACCTTATATGTCAGCCATACCCCCTCACTTCCCATTTCCAACCTTTTTTTACCCCGTGTCCCTTTTACCACTGACATATACCATTCTCCTCATTAGCCCATTAATTTAATTCTCATCACCACTTCTCCCTTAAGATGGTGGGAAGATAGTAAAATCCTTCTGCAATCATAAATGCAGGAGGTCCCTCCCTTGACAAGGACAGAACAGCTTTTAATAACCTTACTTATGGTGAGATCCTTGCCCCCCTTTAAGAAGGGCAGGAGCTGGTATTTGAGCATCATATGTGCAGGCTAGGTTAGGGATCTTTGGAATAAAGGAGAAAGGGAAGCTAAACAATCCACAAATGAGCCAAAAAGGTCCGCAAAGCACTAAAACCAAATAAGAAGTAAAAAAGATCCTTGGAGGGTCTACAATAAAGTGTAAGGACAGCTATTACTTTGAATATTTATTAAAGGTTTTCTCTCCACAGTGTAAGACAATACAGCACATAAGCACATAAACGCTCCATAGAAACAGTATGTTTTCGTTTTAAAACTTCATCAGATGTGGGCTGGTTGACACATTGGAAATTAAAGGCACAAAATCAGTTTAGAAACTAATTAGAAAGTCATGATTTTTGTTTGCATCATCACTGGATTAAACTGGAAAATGTTCAGAAATGCACCTCTGAGTATCCCATGGTGTCTGGGGAATAGTGGCCCTAGTCCCCTGGGTTAACTCAGTTAATTCTTTCAGAATCATTACAGTACAGTTTTCCAGTTAAGGTATGTTAAAAGGATGTATGTAATGATGCAGAAAAAAACTGAAGAATAACATAAAGTGTGAGAAAAGAAGAAAAAAGTGATCTGGCTAATGTGAGAAGCATAGGATGGTAGAAATCAGGAATGCACCGATGTGCATGTGGGGAATGGTAGACAGCTAGGGGAGATTGTCATAGAGCCCTTTGCCTAGGGCTCCATTTCTCCTAAGGCTGTTCCTGCTAGCTGAATGAAGCATTTTTATTTAAAAGAAAATTAACTAAAAATGCTTAATTCAGCCAACTTAAATGTAGTTTTGATGAGCACAACCAATGGAATTAAACCAAGGCCTGGTTTAATTCCTTAGTCTAAAGACAAAACTGAGTTGGTAACTCAAATCACAGTCTTTGCCTTTCATATACTCCTACTAGGTAATCCACAAGAATTGATGGGGCTTATAGCATTCTCTCTGTACAATGTTGCTAAAGAAATCCAGCCTGATCACAAGCAAGTTTTGAGAGTGTTTGCAGTTTCACACCAAATGAGACATTCTTGTTCCCCATAGAACTCACACAGTTTACCCTTGTTAGACAACAGCTTCTGCTTTTCAGGTTTTAGGAAAACTAATCTGACAGCCTTCATCCTTTATGGATATTTTCATGGAGACACCTTTCCTAGATTCAGAAGTCAGGAATCCAATTTCTCCAAGAGATATTGGTCATAATATTCCAGAGAGGCACCTGCAATCCATTACCCATTATTGATCTTTACATCTCTCTGGTTTGCCTACCTGCCTTGTATTTTCCTCTGTCTGGAAACATTCCTCTTCCTTCCATGGCACAATCTCTACCATGCTGCATAAGGAACAATGAATCTGAAACAACATTGTGTTGGTTTGTGATTGACTGTGCAACTGCTTGATAAGAGAAAATTTATTTTGATTTGTATTTTTTTTACTTCTGTTGTTTACTGTTTGCAGGAAGAAAGGGATAACTTGTAGACAGAAAGATTTATTTTAAATTCATGCAGACTGTAGAAAGGACAGTCCAGAGCTTATATGAATCAATCCTGCGTTGGTTTGTGATTTATTCACCTTTACTGTTATAATGAGGTTTGACTGCGAGTGATAGATGTAAAGGAAATCCTGCATTTATTTACTGGCACAACTGGTATGGTAGGTCAGAGTGATGACTTTAGTTTGCTTAAATTAATATTTAGTTGCATATTGTATGTGCGTTTCTTCTCATAGATATTGACTTACATTTTCTTTAAATTCTGTAGTAACTAATTTTGATTTTTCTTTTATTTTAGAATTCTTTATTCATTTGTAGATGTAAATGGATTCCTTAAATGAGTGAGTCATTAACCATTTGCTAAAGCAGACATATTTTGTACAGTGTAGTAAATGATACCTGATAACACTGGTGACCCATGTTCCACATGCCAAAAGTTGGATAATTTGCTTACCATTAACAGCAGTCAAGCTAGACGTTTTGATGATAACTGCACTTGTGCAATTGGCACAGCTTGGGAAACTGTTGTTACATATATTAATGACTTGGCTGATGAGATAAATAATATTAAGAAAAGTGCAAATTGATAACATTTATGAAAGGAGGTGTCTATTGTCAGTAAGGATCACGCAAACTCTATTAAACATGATAGTACCGGTGACAAGTTTGGAATTCAAAATACAAGTATTCAACAATCTGAGGATTCAGGGCATGTAGAAGAAAATAAAAAAGAAAGAAAGGAAAAAATTCTTAACAAATAACACAGGAGAAAAAGAAACTGATTAATGTGCTTTATTATGTAACAAGCAGCTTACAGGGAATAACATTGTTCAATAAGAAAACATTTGGTTTACAGAAAAAGGTATAATTTTTCCAAGACAGAGGGCAGGAAAAAAAAAAGGCAAGGGGCAGGTGAAAAGGAAGAAATCAAAAGGACTGAAGAACTTTACTGTAAGAAAGAAGAGGAGAAACACTGAAGTTGACAACATGGCTCCAGCTGTAGAAATACAAAATAATAAAGATGAGAATTGTATTCTTGCAAATGTAATGTTGTTGTGTCTTTCGGCTTTTCCCAGTTAGGGGTCACCACAGCGGAACTCCGGTCCGCTAATGATTGGCAGTAGATTTTTATGTTCCGAGTTGCCAGCTCTGGTGCACAAACTTCAACGAAGGTATGCCCATTTACGCATGTCTCCAGACAGAAGACGCTATAGCTGAGAATCGAACGGAACAACGTCTTACTGCCAGACGACAGCGCTACCGCAGCACCACCACCACAGTATATAATAAGCTATGAAAACAGTGTGCTTAATAAGACTAATGGTAATAAAGATCATTACTTTGTAACAATTGATAGAGCAGATATTACTGAATTAGGAGTAGGAGATTCTTCAGATCTGGTCAGAAATGATATGCTAATAAATGGAGATTCAATTATTAGAGAAACTTTTATTTACATTTGCAGAGGAGATATGTTTGCCAGGAGCAAATATACAGGATATGAGAAAGGCCTTAGAATGCGTTAATGCAAGGAAGTATGGAGATGTTTTTATTCATGTTGGTACACATGATCTCATCTGCAAAGACTCTCTGACTGTTAGTAGGGAACGTATAGCCCTCTTAGCATAGCTCAGCTAGCTTAGGACATATTTTTCACAAATCACATATAGAAAAGAGTGTCAAGGCAGCATGCGTGAAAAGATTTTTGGGGAGTATATACCTACATGAAAAATATGGCCATTTTAGAAAAATGGAAAAATATGCAGAACATCTAAGCCTAAATTTGGGTCCATGTGTTTAGACAGGATACTGTGCACTTGTTACAACAACGGAAGAATATTTTTGTAGCAGATATATTGCAATATTTGACTAACAAAATACAGGATTTTTGCCAAGTCAGAAATTTAACTGTTCACAGATAGAAACTTTTGATGTATCGCTGATGGAACATTAATAATAAAGTTATTTTATTGGAAAATTTGCTACATCCTTACAAGATCGATGTTGTTGTTTGTGAGATATGGTTAAAGAACAATAACTGGAAAGAAGTTATTTCAGAGTATAAATGTTTTTGCTGTAACAGACATTCTAACAAAATTTCAGGTGGCGGAATTATGACAGGGATTAAAGATGATTATGAGACCTCTGTTTATTACATGTTCAGAAATAATAACAATACTGTAGATTGTGTAACTGTGACAAAAAGACAACCTTGGAATGTAAAATAACTGTTAAAGTGTAGAAAACACAAAAGTCAAGTGCTTATGACCTAGAGGAACTCATACATTTCTTTGATGAATCACAGGAGAGAAAATAATAGTGGGTAGGGACTTTAATTTACCAGTAACAGACTGGAATAATATTGTTTCAATAATGTTAATAAGGAAATTACAGTTTCTTCAGTTTGTAAAAAAGCCTGTCATGGAATGGAACTTACTAGACATTATTTGTGTTCCTATGGAAATGGCATTTACTTCCTGTCAAATTGTACCCTCACTGATGTACAGTGATCTTGGGGTTATGAAAGTTAAATTGCTGACAGATAATTCTGCCAAAATTAAATCTAAAGTAATGCACAGAATATTAATAATAGACAATATGCAAGCAAAACAGTCACTATATAAATCTAACTGGAGTGATGCATTCAGTGGAAAAAGAGCAAAAAGTATGTGGCAAGTTTTGAAAAAGAAATTATTTGAATGCAAATCCAAAGTCAAGTGCTGATGACCTAGAATAACTCCTACATTTCTTACATGAAATAAGGGAGGGAAAATAATAATGGGTAGAAACTAACATTATGTTACAGTTGATTTCTATGCATAAATATGGATAGGAGTGGCAGGGAGATTGAAATGATTTGTGAACTGCTTGAAATAGTGCTTGATAATGTGTTTGTGTCTGAGGAATGTGTTTACCATCAAATTTCTGGTGTGGCAATGTGTACTCCCACTGCCAACACATATGTTAATATTACATTAAATGAATGGGAAGATGTATTTGTGTACAAGGCTCCGGATAAGTATACATCTACAATTTTATTTTGCAAATGTTGATAACATCTTCCTTATATGGGAAGGCAGTCAACTTGAATTGAATGAGTTTGTTGAATATTTACATGGATCAACCAACTTTTTAACATTTAAATGTAATTCATCAGAGGTAGAAATCTGTTTTTTGGATGTACAGTTAAATAAGATAGATAATAATATTCATACATGTATTCACAAAAAGAATGTCCAAAAAATAGATATACCCATATGCTGAGTATGCACACACCTCACATTTTTAAAGGTATTATGAAGATCCAGTTAATACGTGTCAGTAGACTGAACACTGGTGATGTTAAGTGTGAGGAGCAGATGAACAAAATGTTAGAGGAATTTATGGAAAGGGGGTACAAAGGAGAAAATTAAAATGTAAATAATGAATGATAGACAGGGTCATGTTAGACCTTATTTTAAGCTATGATGTTTAGAATTTCAAAATCACATTAGACATAATAAGGAACAACCATTGTGATATGTGACAACTTACATTATACAAGATCTGTAGAACATGTGAAATAGATAATTATTAAGAACTGGAATGTATTTGATAATATGCCAGAGCTTAAGAAATTGTTGGTGTGAAACTTGTCTTTTAGTTATAGGAATTGTTCTAATTTGAAAAGACAGTTGAACTACAAAGACGCACCATCTAATATTAAAGGTCATATATCTGGCAAGCTGGGAACTTTTCTGTGCTTTAGTTGTGTTAACTGTAAATATATAATTAATGAGAATTTTTTTATTCATCCAGTGATGAAGAAGAAGTATGACCTTTTTGTTATCCATCTTGTAATAGAGTTAATGAAGTCTTTTTTTGCTACTTGCAAAATATACACCTCCTTTTATATCGGCAAATGCAGTCATAGAGTAAAAGACTGCATTACTGAACATTAGTATGAAACACTTAGAAAAATTTCCACCAATGCTTTAGCAAAACATTTTATGGATAGGGGTGTGAATCATGAATTTAGTTTTAGAGTAGTCCAAATGATTAATATATATATATATATATATATATATATATATATATATATATATATATATAAATAATAAATTATAAATATGTGAGTATAATGCGATTCCACATTTGCAGGCTGACACAGAATCAGGTTTGAATGCTCATATTAGCATTAATCCCATTCTAAAAAAGAAGCAAATGCATTTACATTGATTGCTAAAATTTTTTATATATGTATATATTTTTTAATTTTATTTTTATACATCTAAAATTTATATAATTAAATGTATAGTATATGTTTGCTTTAGTTATTATTGCAGTATTGTCAGTTTAAAATTATGTATGGGCTGTGTCACGTGATTTTAGAAGGTTTTATCAGAGGGAGTTTCAATTATATGTATTGAAGCACTGAGAAATGGGTTTATTAGGACCTGAAAGCTTTTTATTTATTTCAATAAAGTGTTTTGGAGTGTCCTTAGTCCACAGTTGTTTGTTGTTTAGAAACTTACATTTCCCAGTAACAGACTAGATAGAATAACATTGATTCAACAACATTAATAAGGAATTGACAGTTTCTTCAGACTGTAAAAATGCCTATCAAAACTGGAACTTGCTAGACATTGTTTGTGTTCTTTAGGAAATCACATTTACTTCATGTCAAATTTTACCACAACTGATGTGCAGTGATCTTGGGATTATAAAGGTTAGATTTCTGCTAGATAATTCTGCCAAAATGAAATCTAAAGCAATGCACAGAATATTAATAATAGACTAAATGAAAATAAAACAGTCACTATGTAAATCTAATTGGAGTGATGCGTTCAGTAGAAAAAGTGCAGAAATAATGTGGAAAGTTTTGAAAGATAAATTGTTTGCATGTAAAAAAATAAAAATATAAAATCAGAATCTAGGCACACAAGGGCAATAGGATATATTTTCTTAAAAATAAGATACTTGATGAAGATGAGAGACAAAAAAATATATATAAAAAGATGAAAGAAATGGAGAAGTGGTTAAACTATAACTTTGAAAATTGAATTAGATGAGCTAAACAGACAAATTAACCAATAACACGAGTACACTTAAAACTGATAAAATGATTTAGAAGAAGTTTTCAATTTCTAGCCATAGATCAGGTTGAGAATAATAGTAGGGGTGGTCCTGTGGACTTATTTCTTGAGTGTAAAGAACTTATGTGGAACTAAGGGTTAATGCCACCAGCCCACCTGGGCTGAATGAGGTAGTTTCCCTATCTAGTTATTTAAAACTAAAGACTGATTTTCACCTATAACTGTCCTAATTTAGGACAAAGGACCTTTAAGCAATGGTTAGTTAAATTTTTTATATATATACATTGGGAATGTGCTATATTTTATTTTATTTTGTTAGTACAGGTTAATTTAACGACTTGTGGTTTTATGTAATAGTTTTGAATGTCAAGAACAATAATTAGTATTATTTATTTATGTAAAAATAGTTTATGTGTGTTTTGAGTATTTTCAAAATTTTAGGGTGCTAGAAACACATTTTAGTTTTAATTGATGTGTGTGTGTGTTTTATTCTGATAAAGTCAAGTATAATACTGAGGCAAGCACTCAATAAAAGGTTGCAGAGCCCAGTTTCTACTTTGGAGTTTGTTCTTCTTTGTAATTTTAAACAGACAAATTAAACATGAGAGAAGATCAAGAAAATTTTGAAGAAAATGTGTATAAAGATATTGAGCATAATAGGAAAACATTTTATAGATATATAAGATTTGGCAGGAGTAAAGATATATAAATTGATAAACTGTATGTAGATTCTAAAATTTATTCTCAAACACAACAGATTATAGATATATATGCAAAATCTTATACAAAGCAGTTTGGTTCCACAAAACGTTTGACAAACTGCGTAGTAACAGCCAGGTAAATTTAGATACTGAAATTAGATTAGCTTATATTGAAAATAAACTATGCAGACTGGACCCAAACAAAACACAAGGAGGAGACAGAATTAGGAGTAATGATCTGAGAACACTTCAGCATAAACTTACAGTGCTATTATTTATGTTATTCACCAGGCCATTTAAGTATGGTGAGCTTCTTCAAGATTAGAAACATGCACATGATAAAACCTGACATTAAGGGAAAGGGGAATAGGACAAACCCAAAATCATACAGACCAATAAGTTTACTTTCATGTTGTGAAAAATAATGAAGACGGTTATTTGGATAAATTATTATCAGAATTAGAAAGTTTTGTACCTGAAATCATATACCAGCAAACATATATTGAAAATAGAACTATAATCTCCCATAGCATAATATTCTCCAACAACATAACAACAGCTATAAATGAAAAAGTGTTCTGTGATGTAATTTATGTAGACTTAACTTCAGCATTTGATAGGGTCATATACATAACACTGATCAATAAATTAGTACAACTAGGTATTGATGCAATCCTGAGAAGATGGATAGTTGCATGACTTGCAAACAGGACATTGCAAATATCATGCAGCAATTGGACAGGTGAAATTGCAGGTTACATGCACGGTGTCTCACAGGGCTTTGTCCTAGGCCTTCAGATCTTTTTCATCTGATGTGTTCTGCAAACTGTATGCCAATGACTTGAAAATAGGTTAACTGATGGGTTTACTTTTAAATTTTGAACTTTCACAAGTTTGAATTTCTTATGGTTGAGACCATAAGATCAAACTTGTGAAAGTTTGAACTGTTTAAATATGGAGATCACCATACAGCATGGAATGGTATATTTACTGCTTTCCTCACTGTAGTGCAGTCTTGGAGTTGCTATATTTAATTAGTAAGGGGTGCAAAAATATAAATAAATTGTTTATACACACACACACGAACACACACACACACACACACACACACACACACATATATATATATATATATATATATATATATATATATATATATATATATATATATATATATATATATATATATTTTTATTTTAAATTTCGAACTTTCAGAAGTTCGAACTTATGGTTCACAAGAAATTCGAACTTGTATAAGTTCAAAATTTAGAAGTAGACCCAAACTGATTACATGTGTTACAGCTAGGACATGTCTGTAAAAGAAGATGACTAAATTGATCATTTGGTCATGGGAGAATAATATGTTGAAAGTATATCAAAACTAATCATGTGAGATTTGGAAGACCAATTGAAAGGTGAATACATTCCATTAATGATCAGAGTATATGGGTAAATCCAGATTTGAGTGTTTCTAATCATATTAGTCAATTGGTTAATTATAGATATATAACTATAGAGTTTATAAAAAGATGTATAAAGTCTAGGAAATCCGAAAAGATGAAAAAAATTGTTTTGAGTTATATTAGACTTAAACTTGAATATGAAGTAAAAAAATAAAGCCTTATAGGAAAACAAGTGTGAGTAAATTGGAAAGAGTACAGTGGAAATATATGAAGGGCATCCCTGGATTTGAAAATTTGCGTTATTATGAAAGACTAAAATATCCAAACTTGTATTGTGTATCATACAGACATTTAAGAGGAGACCTTATTCTAGTACATAGGGCATTTAGAGATAAATACCTCTGAGAATGTTTGGGTTTATGAAAAAGTAGTAGAGAATCATCAGACAACCTATGTAAAAGATTATATAGGAATGAGAGGTGTATTAATTGGTTCTCTGACAGAGTAAATGATACATGGAATAAACTAGCTTAGATATTTTTAAGAACGGCCTTGACACTTATTATGCAAATAATTCTTTTGGTATACTGGCAGGCTATATGGACATTATTTCCCTTGCTTGAAATATTTGTATGTATGTATGTTTGTATGTATGTATGCATGTATGTAAGTGTTTCCTCAGGTTCAGCAGTTCTTTTGACATGTATATGTGAGAATGGAGCAGTGGGTAAAACATACAAAGATAAGAGGCAAACAAGAAAATTATTTAGAGAAAGGCAAAAGATAAATGATAGATGTGTAATCTGAACAAGGCCTACGTTTTGCTGTTACTCTATAATACTGCTTCGCTGCCTGGTTTTAGTTTTTACTTAGTTATCTAGATCCCTATCATTTACATTTCTAATTTTGTAGGTGTAATGTAAGAATATTATCTAATCTTTGTATGGCATTATTTTTGGTTCTTACTAATGCATTTTTCGTATTTTTTATCTGTCTTATATTTTCTGGAGCTTTTCTCCTTGGGTCTCCGCTGAAAATGGGCCACCAGCCTAGTCGGACACTATCCAGAAAACAAATGTAAATAACTATCTAAATAAATAACCATTAAACAAATGTACATAACTAACTAAATAACTAACTAAATAAATACCATTAATTTAAAGGGATTGTGTCTACTAATTTAAAGAGATTGTTTTTACTCATGAAATTGTTAAATAATGTTAATTTCTATTTTATGACAGTCATTTAATGTAATTTTAATTTTATTAATTTGTTAACTGGGATGCCAAAGTGGTCTTTCTTTGTCCCTTTTCAGCTGGCACTTAGAAATATTAAGGGTAGTGTGATTTATATATGTTTTGGGATGTGGGAGTAAACTACAGTACCCAGAGTAAACAAAATGGGAAACATGTTAACTGCACAAGCAATAACAAAATATTAGATTTAAACCCAGGACTCTGAAACTGTGATACTGAATCCTTAACTACTACAGATCCATCCTTAGCCATCCCCCAGTAAGGAGAAAACATATATAAATGTTAAATTCACTGCCTTTTTTTAATTTTAGGTATTCTGATAGGAAAATACTGTTTTGTACTATACACAAGTTAACTGTATATTAACAGCTTCATTATTTGATCTTTAATGTATTTTATGCATTATTTTGTAATTATTGTCTCATAAAAACTGTGCCCAGTCTTATTCAAATATTGTATTTCATATTCACGAAGATCAGTTACTTGTTTCCCCTGAATCACATTTCATAAGCTGTTTTATAAAATATATATTTAATTTGTTCTTAATGTTATGCACAATCATGTTTGGTCCACTTTTATCAGCTTTCTTTCTAGCAAAGTTACCTTATATGCTATTTTGATCAGCCAAAGTTTTATTTTATTAATGTCAACAGTACCATTTCATAGCTTTCTTCTGGTAGTTAGTTCAGAGGGAGATAAGGCTTTGAAATGTTAAATAGCTACTTTCTGAAGTCCAGTGTCTAATTCCCTCAGTCTATTTGCCTACCATTTGACTCAGAGAAAGTCAGTTAACCAGATGGTGCTCTAGGACAACTAAGAAAGTGAGTTAGGGTCATCATTGGTTTAGGATTTGTGCTATGATCATTGCTGTTTGTCCTCTGTTTCTCAGATCTTCACTTATCAAAGTTAACAAAGTTCACAGATGGTTTTAAGATAAGAAACATCTTCAAGTCCCACTATGATGTACAGGCACTCTGGCAGTTGCTTGCACTTGTCAATAGCTGATGTCCTAAGAAATGAGCTAAAGGTAAATATCAAAAAGTGCAATATGGTGGCATTTAGTAAGCACCTGCAACTCCATCTTAATTTCATATATAAAGCATCTCTTCAAAATAAAAAGTTCATGAGATTGCTGACAGCTGCCATACATTTGACCCTCATGCTGCAACAGTGGTTAGGAAATCCTTTTACATTGCACAGATAATAGCAACAAATATGTCTTCAACATCAAAAGAAGTACTTTCCTCCTTGTACTCTGTAATGATTAGCTCAGTCTTTTGGGATTTACCTTACTAAGTGTATCAAGAAATTTGAAAGACCTCAGAAGCTTGTAACTAAAAAGATCAGGGGCTTAAATGATCTGAACTACCAATAAATACCGGGGGGGGGGGGCTTTATTCCTATACTCAGTTTCATATAGACTCCTCAGGGGTGATGTGTGCCTTGCTTATAGGGTATAAAGGTTTCCAGTAGCCCAAAACTGCTATAGTTCAATAAATGACACAGTCCATTTAACAATAGGAGCAGAGATCTAAACCTAAGACAAGGAGGAGTGATAGATTTGTCATATAGGATCTACTGCTCATCTGGAACAAAATCACCAAGTTAAGCATTGTGACAAACTGTCTGACTTTAAAAAGGAGTTGGACACCTGAATGGGTTTCCATAAATTTACTTCTGGTATTACTGGCCTGGCACTCTTTTAAATGAGAGGCAAGGCCTAAGGGTGAATACTGACATGGTGAAAATGGCCTTGTGGCTCAATTATCTTGTAACTCTATGATCTATGATCCTGTTATATGATTTATGCTGTTTTTTGAATGTAAGAGGCTGTTTGTATATATAAAGAGGCATCATCACTGTCTGCTGTATGTTTGTCCTAATGGTACTTTAATTTAACATCTCATGAATACTGGAGATGCAGTGCAGGCCAACTTTTCTCCTAGACTTCTGTCTCATGAACTGTGTCTCCAGCTGATAAACACACACAACACACACACACACACACACACACACACACACACACACACACACACACACACACACACACACACACACACACACACACACACAATCATTGTACACACATGGTTGTGTGGACATAAGAATTAAAATAAAATATACAGCTTTATAGCCCAACATACTACCTGCCATTGTATGCTGTATCCTTATAATAATTATTTGGAGTTGAATGTCTATCCTTCTGTCACAGCGGATTATCAGAGTTTGCTTTTTAAGTACTTTTTGTACCCACCATCTGCACATTAGATGATACAGTGCCTCCTCTGGACAGATCCATCTTGTAGCAACTCATTTCAATTTAAGAAGTTAAAGCAAGTCAGGTGAAGAGTGAAACTCTTAGGTTCTGGGTTCTGTTAGGTTTTCTTAACCTTCCTCTATTTGTTATCTCCTCCTGTGGAGGAAGTGAAATAGCCCTATTGACTAACTGGATATGGTTTATTACTCAGTATGTATCTACATAAGGATCCCCTTCATATGTCTCAACATCTTAGCACAAGAAATCTAGACAAAATCCAAAATAATGAGAAGACAAAGATCTAACACCAAAGACAGATTTTAATTATTGCCCTTACAAACTTTAAAGTTACTACAATAACAGTTTTTGCATTAGCATGCATTTTCTGAAAGATATGACATTTGAAACTCAGATAGTTTTCATTATTTGACTTCATTCTTTAATGTTTTAACAGAAAACCACATGGACCAATGTTGTGCTTTTTAGTCTGTAAAGATTTATAAATATACTTTATATATGCTACTACCAAATATATATACACTCTTAACAAAACATAAATGCATATGCATTTATGTGGGGAGCTCTACCCCTACCACTGTAGGAGCTCCATTTGCACACTTTCTAGCTTATATATACTATTTATACAGTAACACAGCTGTAATAGCAGGGAAATATCTATTTCCATGCTATAGACAACAATTGCAGGCTCAACACTGCACAGATCAGCAATCTGTGAAGTCAGTGAGATGTTACAGCACATACACTCATTAACACATTTTACATTTCTATAAAGTAATTGAAATCATATATTAATATATAAAAATAAATAAATAAAATAGTTAGCATATATATGTATGCAAAATCTAAAGGCTTGCCTTGGTGTATACTGGTGTACCATAACATAACTTGCATGGATGCCTAACGACTGTAATGACAACAGCACATGACAAAACAAGCCTTTTGTTTGGCAAGACTCTTACTTATTTAATTTGAGCTACAAAGTACAAAGCACAAATACGATGTGAATAAGTAATACCCAGGAATGTGGAATAAGCACAGTACAACTCGGTAATCGTATGAACTGTGTCACTCACTTTTTTGTATTACAGCTAGCAATAACAGTCCACATTCTCTGCATGTGGCATGGTGCTGTCAGCTGCCAATCTTCTATTTGCACACGGGTACTATTGTAGTGTATGGTGTAGAGTGCTGTCTGTTGTTCACCTTCGGCATACCCTTAGGGCACAAACATACCCCTAGGGCACAAAGTACATCATTACTCAGCAATATTGTGCCAGTAGCAGTAGATTTTAAAGGCTATAGGTATGCACTGCTAAGAAACAGTGTGTTTTATCCTTGGGTTTGATTCCTGCTCTCTCTACATACATTGTCAGCAGCGGTGACAGTGCTGTCATAGTTCATCCAAGCTTTATGCCTCATGTAGTACATTCAGACCAGTATATTTCAGTGTCCAGCAGAGTTTTTTGTCCTGTTCAAGCATGGGCGCCCAACCTATCATAATCTGCACCTTTTAAATAAAGTAAATCCCTCCTCAAACAGGTCCGGCACTATTAAAATAATAAATGTCTAATCTCTTCTTGTGTTACTTCTCCCCATTAGTCAAAGCTCTATGCAGTTGTAAGGTAGACAGTGTTGCATTCCTGAGTGCCTTCTTTTTTCTTGACTCATGCATTTATCAGTAGTACTGGCTAGGGCTCCTACATATTACACTTCGTTCACAGAAAAAAGCATATCTCTGAATCCTGTGACATAAACCTTGGAATACTTCTGAAGCACTATCAAATGAGAGTAAAACAGATCTTCTGCTTAAAGTAATTTCTTTTAGAAAAGAACAATGTTATAATGGGGAAAATATTTCCTGCTTAATGTAATTTCTTTTAGAATAGAACAATGTTACCACAATTTGTATTAGCATTTTTGGTCCTTTCTGCTCTTGCCATCGCCTCTTTTCACTCTCTTGACTCACTTTTTCCCCACTGACCAGTCATATTACCAACCGTGCTGAGAGGTGATTTGAGACAGTTCTTATCTAGGTGTATATATACCCTTCAGTTATGTCCTACTCACAGTCTTCACCTTCACACTCATCATGTAGAGATGTCAGCGTGGACAAGCTGTGGATGGTCTTCCAGTGGGAATCCCCAGTGCTTTCAGAAGGAAGGATGGGAGTCCTTGTTCCCCATTATGGTCTGTAGCTTTTCCTGAAAACCTTGACCCTACCATTATGACAGCTGAGCCAACAAAACTGTTGCTTCTTTCTAACTTTCCAAGCTAACTCCTCAGGAGATCTCTATGGTATTCAGCTTCTTAGATAACCTTGGCTTTAGAGAATTGAGTATTATGTTTAAATCAATATTTAACTCAATACTGTACTTAGGCAAACTCCATGTACACCACAGTATAACACTTTTTAAAAAATAATTTATTTATTTTTGTACAATATGATGCCATAATCTATTTTAATTTGGAGTATTTAATATGGTTTTTCTCAGCTAGAGCGTCTTCTGTGTGGAGACATGCGTGAATGGGCGTACCTTCATTGAAGGTTGTGCGTCAGAGCTGGCAACTCGGCATGTAAAAATCTACTGCCAATCATTAGCGGACCAGAGTTCCGCTGTAGCAACCCCTAACCAGGAAAAAATGAAAGACACAAACAAATATGGTTTATAGTTAACTATTTTGTTAGGTGGCACTTTTTAGGTACAGCATCCAGAAATCTGATCTATCTAGACCTGGGTAGGGACACATTTGTGGGGGAAGGGCAAAACTGCATTTTAAAAGAATGCATACTATTTTAGTAGCTGGTATGCCATCCCAAATATCCTAGCTATGCTCCCAGTTCACAACTTTAAGAACTGCATAAAGGATTCCAGTATTGAAAGACCATTATACTTCTGAGCTTACAATTATTTATTATAAATTAAGGACCATGAGTATTTAATAATTTTACACTGACATGAAAAATATATTAAAAATACTGATTCATGGCACAACCCTTATTACTGTTGCTTCAGAATTAAATTAATTTTACACTTCATGACTCAAAAAGGGAAGGTACATTAAATAGTCAAATTTGCTGATTTTATGTTTGCTGCTAAATTTTTAAAGAGTAAAACCAGCAAACAGGCTGTCCTAAGCAGACTGCCTAAAACAACAATGATGATTTGAATGCAGCCAGCTCATAACTAGTGATACAGATGGACAATGACGCGGCTTATTTATTTATATTTTGTTAACCAGGATGGTGGGCTGATACAGGGGCCTTTTCAGCCATATCCTTGGCCATAAGGCTGTATACAGAAGAATGAGTAGGTTTTGGAATATGCATTATATAGTCTAGGGCATGATAGGATGGGTAAACAGTATTTATAAAAACTGAAACTTTAATTATCTGGAAATACAAACAACTGTATTTAGAATCTTAAAACCAACACAATTAGGTGAATGACCCTAAACCAAAACTGTTTGAAAATAAAAAATAAATCCACCAACACTGAATAGCCGATAACGGTTTAATGCTCCAAAATGCACAAACAATCTCAGTTGCACCGAACAACTAAGCGCTTTCACTGTAGTTAACAAACCTTGGCATCATCAGAGTTGTTCGGATAATTCACTCCCATTGCTTATATTCAAACTTGATTAAAATTAATTGATACCAATTAATCAATTGAAACATTTAAAACATTCTTTAAAAAATTTCTTAAATCAATCAACAGTCTTGCCTCTGTATTATTCCTCAGTACCTGTTTCTAACAATGAACCCACTAGACAAGCTAACATAAAAAACCTAAAAACTATTTTGAACACTAAATAGAAAGTTTTAAATATAACAAGTTACAACAAATTAACAATACATATTGTATCCAGATAGTGTTAATATAGTATTGTAACAGCATCTTGTACAATGCAATTTTTTCAAGAGAAGGGTGTTGATGATAATTAAATATTTAAATATATGCTTAGCTGGCTATAACTACACAATTTTATTGTGTTTAATTTTTAAAAAGGGCTTAATGGAAATGTATTCATTTAGTCCCGGAGGACTACTGGCATTGGTACGTATTTGCTACATAGATTCTCTTGCTTCCAGGATGGATTCACAATCACCCCCCCCATCCATTATCATATACCTTATCAATGATGAAAAAAATACATTTTTTAAAATTCGAACACTTCCCTGTATGTAAAAACAAAGCATTGTTGATATCCTTATTTTTTATAGCTCTAATATGTTCGCTCATCCTGTCTTTGAGTCTACGTGAGGTCTTCCCTATATAAAAAGATGTACAGGACAAACAGGTAGCTACATAGACTACCCTCCTAGTACTGCAATTACATTTACCTGGACACTTAATTGGTCTACCAAATGTTTCTATATCAACATAGGGTCCATCGTTAATATATCGACAAAACCTGCAATTCTCACACTTAGACATTTTGGAAATAATGCTGTCACTACCATACTGACTCTCTAAAATATTTTTAATGTTGTTTCCCCTACTGTGAATTATTTGTGGTTTCATTCCAACAATAGCGGTTATTCATCTCAACAACAGAACAAAAAGTGAGTCCCAGCTCTACTTTCAAAGTCTGGAAGTATTTATTCAAAAAACTTCACTGTATTTACAAAGTTGATTTTCAATCTCTTAGCGCCTCGGCCAACAGCCTTTTCAGAGTAAAAAAATAACAGTCACAAAAAGACCATTTATATACATCTATAAAATATTTAATTACATTCAATTAAACCATTATTCAATTAAAACATAAAAAATTCAAAATTTAAAGGTATAGCCTTAAACAAGGCTTTGCCAATTACATTCCTTATTTAAACCATATGGAGCCAAAGTACCATATTTCATAATTAAGACAGACTCCTTTTGTCTCAATACACTTTTCTGAAAATCAACATTATTAAAATGTAATGGTACATGTTCCAAAACTGTTGCTTTCATACAACTCATATCTCCACCATGACACAAGTTAAAATGTTCTGCAATGGGACTATTTGGTTTTTTATTTTTTACATCTCTAACATGTTCTTTTATTCTGTCTGCCAACATTCTCTTCGTTTCACCAATATAAAATTTCTTACATGTACAAAAAATAGTATAAATCAATCCCTTACTTCTACATGTATACTTAGCTCTAACACTAAAACTTTTTCCATTAATTTTTTCTACTTCAGTTACTATATATTTACACACTGAACAACTTCCACATGGGAAGGTGCCCAGCTCTTTCAAACTAGTTACTATCTGAATTGTAGGTTGTTTAAATAAGCTATGGACTATAAAGTCTCTAATACTTTTAGCTTTTTTGTATGACACAATTAATCTAATATTATTTAAAGAATCAACTTCATTTTTGATAATATACCAATATTGCTTAATCAATTCATTCATAATATGAGAAAAATTTGTATATTTTGTCACAAAAAATATTTTTTCTTCACTAGTTGAATATTCATTGTATCTATGTTCATTATATTTTCCATCAGTTGTTTTTATATCAAAACTCTTTTTAAACACCTTTATAATATTATTTTTAACTGCATTAATATCATAGCCCCTATTAATAAATAACTTGGCCATTCTTAAAGATTCATCAAAAGCTAAATTAACATCTGAGTTAAGCCTTTTTATTCTCATAAACTCCCCATAAGGTATACTTTTTAACGTATGTTTAGGATGACAACTACTCCCACACATTTTCCAACTAACTTCATCAAATTTTCTGTATATACTAGTATGAATGAACTGATTGTTAATGCCTTTAAGAGAAATGTCCAAAAAATTAATTTCAGAACCTATCTGCACATCCCCAAATTTAATACCATATTTATTAATATTTAATTTCTGTATAAATTCATCACAAAATTCATAACCATCTTTACATATAAAAATAAGATCATCAATAAATCTATAATATTTTATGACATATGTTTTGAAGAAATGTAATTTATATAGAAATTCATTCTCAAACATCCCCATAAATAAATTAGCATAAGCTGGAGCAAATGCTGCTCCCATCGCTGTTCCAATTAATTGCTTATATAATTTGCCATTAAATTCAAAAGCATTATTTTTTAAACAAAATTCTATCATCTCTAGTATATAATGTGTTCTAGGACAATCACTCAAAAAAAATTTAATAGCTTCCAATCCCCAAAAATGGGAGATATTTGTGTATAAACTCTCTACATCTGCAGTAATAAAATACATTCCTTCCTCCCAACCTATACTCTTAATATTTTGTAAAAAATCATAAGAATCTTTGATATAGGAAGGTAATGTCATAACTTTTTCAATTAATATGTCATGTAACAAACTACACATATTATAAGTAAAGAAGCCATGAGCTGACACAATTGGACGGCCCGGAGGGCTATTGAAATTTTTGTGTATCTTCGGCAGACAAAAAAATCTTGCCATTTTAGTATTTTTAACAATTATTTTGTGGTCAACATCAGATTTTGTGAAATAATGTAACCTAATACCTTTCTGTAGTAAATTCATAAAGTCAGCTTCTGCTTCCTTTATGTATCTTAAATCAATCTCAAGATAAACATTTTTATTACCCAAATGCTTCATACACATCTCGTAGTAATCACACGCATTTAATATAACCAGTTTACCCCCTTTATCTGAGGGCTTAAACACTATATTCTTATTCATACTAAGTCCTTGCAATTTATTCCACTCTATTTTTGTCAAATTATAGTCATGTTTTTGTTTCAAAAAACATTCTAGCTCCTTTTCCACCAATAAATTTAATACACATTCAAACTTTTGTATTAATGTGTTTTTATACGGAGGTTATGTTTTCATCAAAAAATAAATCCCAACCATTATGGATGATATTCATTACCTCAACCGTCTTATCACTGAACTGCAAAACCATTCCTGTTCGACCTGAATTTTCTTTATGTTCTTTTAAGTTATTCTCAGATAACAAAATAGGTAGAAACGTAGTCCTTCTTTTCTTCACCACTTCCTTTTTTACATTAATCAATAATTTAAGAGGATAACCTTTTTCTAAAAACATTCCAATAAGTTTATATAATTCTTCCCTAAACATAGTTTCCTCACTTGTTAACCTGGAAACTCTTACCATCTGACCTTTAACTACACTACGTTTTTGAAAGAAGGGATGTTGACTAGTATAATACAACAAATTATTTGAATATGTTTCTTTTCTAAAAATAGAACTTTCCAAAATACCATTTTGAATGTCAAATTTTATGTCCAAATAATTAATGGTCTTACTGTTCCATTGGAAAGTAAACCTTAAGAACTCAGTTGTTACATTTAGATAGTCAATAAATTCCTTAGCTTCATCAAAGTCTCCTTTCCAAAGTATAAGAATTCTTACACTTTGGAAAGGAGACTTTGATGAAGCTAAGGAATTTAATGTAAAAAAGGAAGTGGTGAAGAAAAGAAGGACTACGTTTCTACCTATTTTGTTATCTGAGAATAACTTAAAAGAACATAAAGAAAATTCAGGTCGAACAGGAATGGTCTTGCAGTTCAGTGATAAGACGGTTGAGGTAATGAATATCATCCATAAGGGTTGGGATTTATTTTTTGATGAAAACATAACCGCTATTGTTGGAATGAAACCACAAATAATTCACAGTAGGGGAAACAACATTAAAAATATTTTAGAGAGTCAGTATGGTAGTGACAGCATTATTTCCAAAATGTCTAAGTGTGAGAATTGCAGGTTTTGTTGATATATTAACGATGGACCCCATGTTGATATAGAAACATTTGGTAGACCAATTAAGTGTCTGGGTAAATGTAATTGCAGTACTAGGAGGGTAGTCTACGTAGCTACCTGTTTGTCCTGTACATCTTTTTATATAGGGAAGACCTCACGTAGACTCAAAGACAGGATGTGCGAAAATATTAGAACTATAAAAAATAAGGATATCAACAATGCTTTATTTTTTCATACAGGGAAGTGTTCGAATTTAAAAAAATTAATTTTTTTCATCATTGATAAGGTATATGATAATGGATGGGGGGGTGATTGGGAATCCATCCTGGAAGCAAGAGAATCTATGTGGCAAATACGTACCAATGCCAGTAGTCCTCCGGGACTAAATAAATACATTTCCATTAAGCCCTTTTTAAAAATGAAACACAATAAAATTGTGTAGTTACAGCCAGCTAAGCATATATTTAAATATTTAATTATCATCAACACCCTTCTCTTGAAAAATTGCATTGTACAAGATGCTGTTACGATACTATATTAACACTATCTGGATACAATATATATTGTTAATTTGTTGTAACTTGTTATATTTAAAACTTTCTATTTAGTGTTCAAAATAGTTTTTAGGTTTTTTATGTTAGCTTGTCTAGTGGGTTCATTGTTAGAAACAGGTACTGGGGAATAATACAGAGGCGAGACTGTTGATTGATTTAAGAGATTTTTTAAAGAATGTTTTAAATGTTTCAATTGATTAATTGGTATCAATTAATTTTAATCAAGTTTGAATATAAGCAATGGGAGCGAATTATCCGAACAACTCTGATGATGCCAAGGTTTGTTAACCACGGCGAAAGCGCTTAGTTGTTCGGTGCAACTGAGATTGTTTGTGCATTTTGGAGCATTAAACCGTTATCGGCTATTCAGTGTTGGTGGATTTATTTTTTATTTTCAAACAGTATTTAGAATCTTGGCACAGCTCTAAACAGGGACAGCCTTTGGTCAGCTGGTGCCCTAGGCAAAAGGACTCCACAGCATGTCCCGCCCACACCACCCAGTGCCCTCATACTGGTCTACCTACCCCATCAAGATTATTTTTTTTTTCTTCATTTTTCTCACAGTTTGTCTTACTCTTCAGTTATTCCTGTATTCATTCAACACATTTTAAAGAAACCATTTCCTTACTACAAACAATAAACAAATTAGTACTGAAAAAGCACCCCTGCTAGAGTGGCCCCCTAGGGGGCCACCTAGTTGGTCTATGCCTCAGGCCAGCTATGGTTCTAATATAATTATTAGCATTTTTGGATATAAAGACTCTTAACAGTTCATTTAAGTAACTTAGAGGGAAGTTGGCCAATGTTTTTTTGTGTGTGTGTGTGTATATATATATGTGTGTGTGTGTGTGTGTGTGTGTGTGTGTGTGTGTGTGTGTGTGTGTGTGTGTGTGTGTGTGTGTGTGTGTGTGTATATGTGTGTGTGTTTGTGCACATGTGTGCCATGTGTGAGAGTGTATACGTATATGTGAGCATGTGTGGTATGTGAAACAGAAGAAAGGCCTGGCAGATGTTCCAAAAAGATGAAAAAATATGCCCAAAATCCAAATAGGAAAAACTCCTTTTTTCTTGTTTTTTTGCAATGGGAAAGCCCCCTACACCAAGAGATGTGGAAGGCAAGCCCTCATACCTCCAAATATACATATATATATATATATATATATATATATATATATATATATATATATATATATAAATATATATATATATATATATATATATGTAGATATATATATATATATATATATATATATATATATATATATATATATATATATATATATATACCGTCTCCATGGTGGCACCATCTCAAAGAGGGGAGACATTTCCCTAAAGAAGTGAATCATTGCTGGTGCACAATTAGAAATTGTACTGGCAATGATTTCCTATGGGAAAAAGCACTTGGCCTTATTCCATTCATCTTTTATTTTTCCTAGAGGCTACTGACCCTCAATCAAGTGTAGGGGGGGCACCCTGGCAATGTACTTCAGTTCCAGTCTTCTTTACTAAAGTCTGTGTGTGCCATTAGTTATTCTTGGGGTAACTGTTGGAGCTGGATCTAACTCAACAGCACTGGATGTGTGAGAAATATGTGCAGCAAATAAACAGTGAGACTAAAATTGGTACCTAGAAATAACTACAAATATTAGCATGTTTCTGTAAGTGTAGATGGTGTGTGTGTGTGTGTGTGTGTGTGTGTGTGTGTGTGTGTGTGTGTGTGTGTGTGTGTGTGTGTGTGTGTGTGTGTGTGTGTGTCCATGCACTTGTGTGAGACCTATATGAGTATACATACTATATGTCTGTACAGAGAGGCAGACAGAAATAAGGTAAACAATGTAGAGAAGATGGATACATGAATGCAAGTTGCTAAAATAAATTTCAGAAGTATATTCATTGCTTTCCTGTTGCTGGTGCAGTTGTGGCTGAGTAAATGTCAAAGCTTAAGGTCTGTAATAGTACTGAGGCAGATCCAAAAAATAAATTATTTACTAACATGCTTTAAGCATTACTAAATTTCAGAGATGGTACTGTACAATTACAGAGACTATGATCAGCGATGTCTGTGGAGAGGTATATGCACAAAAGCTTGAAAACTTCTAGAACTTTGAGGAAATCAACTAAATTTATTAATGGGGATAGAAGAACATGCTGTTATTATTGAACTGTAAAAAGGCAGGGCATTTTTACTTTAAATTTTGTATAGTCCTCAAATGTGTCACTAAGAATATTTCTGCTCATAACTACCTTGACAGCTGTCAGTCGAATTCTTTTTGAGTTAGTAACCCTGGCCTTACATCACCACTCTCTGTAAACTAAATTTCCATAACATTCCTTTGCCATGCTAAGAAATTGAATTCCTTCTAGTGATCTGCAGCTTGGGTGTCATAATCGTAACTAGAAGTTAAAGATCCATTGGAGTCAGCATTACTTTTGGAATTCAAAGCTTCTGTCCCGATTGTAACCATTGGTTGTCTTCTTTGTTTGGGTGCTTGGCCTAAATTAATCAAACGAATATTCTCACTATATGTTACTAACTGGAAAATGTTACTTCTCTCTTTTTATGACAACTGTAAATGCAGCTAAACACATAGTAGGGTATGTGGAACTAAATTATGGAAGATCTAACACCCTCCCTCCCCAAAAAACTATAAATGGATAACTGTAGCTGTATTACATCTGACCTCCATGGATAAAGCAACCTTTACTCATAAATTATTATTTTTAGTTAATTACAATGTAGTATAACTGTTTTATTGAAATGGTTTATAAACATTATTTGATTTATTTTGCAACTGATGTTCATTTTCAGTCATGTAAGTTAATATTCTTTTTTTTTTTCATTTTGCCTCTGGTCCAGGCCATTGCTGAAATAGACAAACTGTCCACTTAATTTTTTAACAATTTTTTTACATAAAAATAATAATTATAAAAGTTTGTAAAAAAATGTTTAAACATTACAAATAGACAAAATCACTTTAGAGAGAAGAAGAATGAGAGACTGAGGGAAATAATTTTCTTCAACCTTCCTCGGCCATTACATAGGTTGTATCAATCATCAGAACAATCCAGAACCTTCCTCAGCCATTACATAGGTAGTATCAATCATCAGAACAATCCAGAACCTTCCTCAGTCATTACATAGGTAGTATCAATCATCAGAACAATCCAGAACCTTCCTCAGCCATTACTTAGGTAGTATCAATCATCAGAACAATCCAGAACATTCCTCAGCCATTACATAGGTAGTATCAATCATCAGAACAATCCAGAACCTTCCTCAGCCATTACATAGGTAGTATCAATCATCAGAACAATCCAGAAAAATATTAGTTGGTGAATGCTGGGTGGTCCTCTCCAATATCAGAGGCTGCAAATAAAAACTTTAGGTATGTTGCATTCTACTGCAATAAACAATGTACAATGTACTCTTTACCCCCTTGGCATTTAAACATTAAAGCATGCCTATGTAAAAGACCACTAAACAACACATTGATTTTAGATGAAAAAAAAAAAAAACGTCACCTACTACCATGTAGGTAGACTCAGCAGTCAAGGAAAGAGCTCAACTTCATGGGAATCACACCAGATCTACACCAGCAGGAAAACCCTACATTATATTATTTCTTGGTCCTTTCAGGATGCATTTGACTCAGGGTGGGCCTTACGTGAACTGGTGCCCTAGGCATTCATTCAGCATGCACTCTGATGACTATGGAGGAAACAACTATATTAAGCCATGTGGGTTTTAGATGATCTGAGGTGCATTTTACAGTTTTTTTTAAGCAACCTTTTTCATCTAGTGATTATCTGAGCCAAAACCATGAACAAATAAATAAATAAATTTAGTCTTATTCTTTAACTTTGTTTTTTCCTACATCCATTCAGCAAATCATAAGTAACCAAGACTATAAGCCCCAGAAGCCATGGAGATTTTAGATGATCTGAGGTGCATTTTACAGTTTTTTTAAACAACCTTTTTCATCCAGTGATTCCCTGAAACAAAAACCCGGACTAAGGAAGACATTTAGTCTTAATCTTCACCTTTTTTCTTGCTTCCGTTCAGCGCATTCTAACTGACCAAGACTACCTGGTAATAATTAAAGTATGTTGGGGGGTCTAGGAGCTGCTACTCACCCAAATGTTATGACTTTATAGATTTTCTGAGGTACATCTTAACTTTTTTTCAACCTTTTTATCCAATGATACCCTGAACAAAAATCTTGAGTACAGAAAAGAAATGAAATCTTAATTCTTTATTTATAATTTGTATCCAAGTTTTAATGCACAAACCTGATCAAACACCAATTCACAATAAAGTGAGAAGGCACTTGTTTGTGAGGATACATATATCGTATCTGTGAATAGTACCTGATTCATAACCCCACTACAGGGTTAAAATGACATTAAAAATTAAGGCAGAAAAGCCCAGTCAAATTTCAAGCTGCTGACATTATATTTACGTACAGCACGTTTCCCCACTCCAAATGTTAGTCACCTCCTATGTACCCTTCTGATATCCGACTTAGACAAAACTGAATATAACATAATATGTTTGCTGTTGACATATATAAACAGCATACTTACTTTTCCTAAAAGATAGCCATCCGTATAGGAATCATAATCTTGATTGTGAAGAAAATGAAAAAAAATTATTGCAATAATGTTTCCAACTTATTTCTTCTAGAGACAGTACAGTGCTTCTATGCAAGATATATCATCCTTCATGCATCCCTTTGAAGTTTGTGAGGAAAAGTCAAGAAAATGACCACATTGTCCCCTGCCCACCACAAGACTAAAGTGACCTCTGTGGTTTGGAAGAAATGTTAAATAATAACATTGTCTCTCATCCCCACAAAACACGTACAGCAAACTTCTGTGTACACCTATGAACAGAGATGGTTTTAGACTAGGTGGGATTCAAGGCAGAGGCGATTAATTAGGCCATGGCAAAATCCACTTATACAGCCTTTGGGTGTGGGGTCCCAGACCCCAGAAGTTATACAAATCTGAGTAATCTGTAATGTATTTATCCACCTTTCTTTTTACAGAGAGTTAAATTTTAAACTGAGCAAGTGACAACATGGTCAGTTACTTTTTTCCTGGCAACCCCTACCAAGCATTTGCAGCCACTTATATGTACAGTTCAGAGGATGACCATTTAATGCATTTCACTTTAGTTCCAAGCAAACAGTTGCCACACATTAAAGTATTACAGGTTGCTTCACATGATCAGAATAGCCCTACAAAGCCAAAATAAGCAAACTGATGTGAACAGCTAGTCATTTATCTGCACAGAAAACAGCCCCAGCAATTATGCCTATTGTCTGTGCATACTAGATGTCCACTTATGTAATCCATCTTACTTCTCACAAATGCACATTAGTCGTGCAAAGCCAGATACAGAATTTTTAAATTGAGTAAATGACAAGAGGATCAGTTACTTTCCTCTAGCCAGCCTAACCCCCACCCAGCAGTTACAGCCACAGTGCCTAATAGCTGTGGAATATCATTTCATCTTTACCTTAGACCACACAAGCAAGTTGCCACACCTTAAAGTAGTCCAATCAAACTGTTCTACACAAATTAAAAATGCCTGGTTAATCACTGACAAAGTTCTTGTAAAAACAGAATTAAAACTTGTCCTACCATGACATTCTCTCTCAGACATCAATTGTCCTCCAAGGCTCTACAAAAATCCAAAACATATGTTATATTAGTATCTGGTGAACCATTCTTTAACCTCTACCCATATATTCATTGTCTTAAAGAAAAAAAAACTAACTTCATGCACATTTATGCTTACTCATCTGCATTTGAACATTGCGAGGCAAGGCTCTATTACTATAACCCTGCAACATTTAAATGTCATAATACATTAACTGGGGCACTGCCTTCCTACATTTCTAGTTTCCAAGTGCATTTTCTTTCAGTACAGGCACTATTATTATTTATTTATTTTTTAGAGAAAAGAAGTATTGCTTTAAAAATAATTAAATAGGGAAGAATTAGCACCCATACAAAACTCCTACAACTCTGTGTACTAGGCGATTGACTAGCTCTCTTATGCGTAATGCTGCCCTGATTTGACAAATGTTCCATATTTGACAAAGGACTTGTATAATGAGAGACCCATGCTGATATGCCCAAAGGTGCTTATTTCACATTTGCTCAGGCCTCTGCTGATTAAGCAAACATTCTCGCTTTCATAGCAATATCACACTGTGGCAGGAAATGCTAGTATTTTTATTTTATTTTTATTTGAATTATAATTCTCTCTAATATTTTTATTTTATTTCTATTAACTTTATTTTAACTATAATTCTCTCCATAGCCAATACATCCACTAATAGCCTCCTTAGCCTTACAATTCATAATAATAAACTCTAAGAATTAGCATATTTTGCAAGAATCCTAATTTGTTTGTAAAAAGTTTTTCATACACTGTACTATTTTGCTCTTTCAAATGTCAGTTTACTGCAACTGTTATTATCTTGCATTTTCTAACTCTCATATTGTATTTTTTTGTAATCTTTATAATTTTGTAATTTGTATTTTTCTGGAGCTTTTCTCCCTAGGATTCCATTGAAAACGGGTTCCTTGTGGCCCAATGGATCATTCTGGCAAACAAACTGTAAATAAATAAATAAATAAATTTCACTTTTCTGTGATACAGTATAAACTTGAAATTCCTATACATATAAGTGGTGGTCTGTGTGAGGGGGTGCAGTCCCAAATGTTGGGGTGCAGGGGATCACCCCCTTGCAAAAGCTCTTGTTTTTAAATATTCTAATCTCAGCTGTAGTCTTGATTCAGTCAGTACTCAGGCAATTACTTTAGAACTCATAACTCTTAAGCACATGATTCCTCTAGGACCACTTATGCCTTTGTTTCAAAGGAGACATAGTTAAACACAGTCCCTCCACTTCCTCCTTTAATAGTTGTGTCAGTCTATGTAATGTCTGAAGAACTTCCCCAGGATCTGTTAATGTATATATCTCACCCTGTGATTAAACTTGAGCATTTGAAAAGACCATGTATATTTTGTATTCCACTGTTCAGATTACATTGTGAAAATGATTACTTTAATTACTCATTGAGATTTTATTCAAGGCTTTCTGCCAAACTATTCAGAAGAAGAAATAAGTACAAGTTTGTTTATGTTTGTTTGTGTCTTTCGGCATTTCCCGGTTAGGGGTCGCCACAGTGGAACTCCGGTCCGCTAATGATTGGCAGTAGAGTTTTATGTGCTGGCTTGCCGGGCCTAACGCACAACCTTCAACGAAGGAATGCCCGTGTACTGTAGAATATTTATAAAGTTAAAAATTAATGAATTGAAAGTATAGCTGCTAGTTAACTATATACTTTTATTCTGGTATGTTTATCTCTGGGCCAGGTTTTGAAGTTATATAATGGAAGGTCTAGCTCCTATATTGGCTAGCCAAGGTTACCTGTCAGTTTAGTGCAGAGAATTAAGGCTAAAAGGTATTTAGAAGCTTTAGTCTGAAGTCCTGGATGTTCATCGTGTTACCCTGCTGCAGTCATCACACTTGGGTTATCCTGTCATCAGGCGGTCCCGCAGTTGGCCTGAATTCCAAAGTCTTGGTACGGCGTCGGTTGCTGTTGCTTCTTCCCTGACGTCAGTGCGCCAGGGGTATATAGGAGGCATCCGACACCATTTTCTTCAGTCTTTCTTGCCGCGTGGGGCCCGAAGCAGAAGCAGTTCTCAAGTGCCGGTCGGCCGACTCCTGAGATTTTCGAAGTCAAATTTCAGATCCGAAGTCTTCAATAAAGCTAAGTACCCCACTGGGGAAACTTTTCTTGCCTCAGACCGATGTCAGAAAAAGTTAACAATTGTATTTCTTGTGGGAAGCAAATACCTCATAAGGATTTTCATTCTTATTGTATACCTTGCCTAGGCCCAGACCACGACATCACTGGTTGTCAGTTTTGTGCTAGGTTCAATAAGCGAACTATAAAGTGACGCTTTGATTTCGCACAACACTACTTTGGTAGGAAATTTAATTACACTATGCCGTCAGAGCAACCAACTACCGCGTGCACAAAAAACGCAAAGATAAGGACAGGCAGCCTAGATCCAAGCCAGACTCCGAGCCTCGGCTGGGCCGGTTGCCAGTTCATCAGTTTTCAGTGAGGCGCCTACGCAGCTCCTGGCTACCGCAGAATTGGAATCCCAGACCGCTTCGGATTCTCTGGCGGAGAGTTCTAGGCTGATGCAGCCATTTTCTTTAGGCCCTACCGATGAAACTGCGGAAGGAGAAGCCGGTGCCGCAGAGACACCTTCGGTTTCTGAAGGTGTCTTCAGACCGACTACTCTCACCATAAAATCTTATGCTAAGCTTAAGACTCCTCTAAAACCAAAAAAGACTGCACTTCAGTCTCCAGTTCAAGGCCCCATGCCTAAGAAACAGATGCTTAAAATGGCTGAAGATTTGATTTCTTTAATCAGGGGTACCCAACCCCCACCCGACAAAAGGCCTAGACAAGAGGAGGATTATGCCTCCTCTGATCAAGTGTCTATTTCCTCAGGATCCTCTGAGGAACAATATTACTCCTTTCCCCCTTAGGAAGATTCTGATGCTGAGGATTCCATTCCCTCAGTTTCTCCCCCTGAAGACTATTCCTTTGGGGAAACCTTACATACCATGAAGGAACATTTCCACTGGGAAAGTCAGGACTACTCCGACTCAAAGAAAAGGCTCAGAGAGTTTCTTTTACTCCCCCAGCACAGACCACTTGCTATCCCCCCAGTTTTAGTCATTGTGGATGATGTTTACTTAGAATCTAGTCTAAATTGCGATTCTCTGCCTCCTGCTCCAGCCAAACCAGATAGATACTACAGAGTGCCTGACTCACAAATTCCTTTATAAAAGCCCTGTTGCTGACCCAGAGACTATCTCCCAGGGTCCCAAAGGGGCTAAGGCTTCCATGGCTAAAAATCCTGTACCCTCTGAAAGGGACTCCAGAGCACTAGATAGGTGGGGGAAGAAGGTTTACACCTCAGCCACTCTAGCTATGAGAGCACTAAATTGTCAATTTCACATGCTTAAATACCAGCAATTCCTAATGTCTCAAATAAAACAAAAGATGAGCACACACCCTCAACAGTCTGAATTGAAGGAAATGCAGGATCTGTTGCATGCAGCTGAAGAGGTGGGCAAACATACTTTACAATGTGGATTTGATTCCTTGGAGGATTCCTGTAGAGCAGCTGTTACTGGGTCTGTTATACGTAGGCATGCTTGGTTAAAAGAACAAACTCTGCCTGATCATGTTAAAGCAAAGTTACTAGATGCACCCTTACAGCAGGATGTCCTATTTGGGGTTAAAGCTGAAGAAGTCTTAAAGAAAATGGAGGATAAGGCAAAATCTATGCAGATGATCAAAGATTTCTTACAGGTTCAGCCCCCACGCTTCAGCAGAAATTGGCCAACAAAAAAATGGTCCTTTCCAGCTACTGATAGACCACAGAGGGGTAAATACAGATGCCCAAGGGGCAAAGGACAAGCACAAACCCATTACAAACCTCGACAATGGGGCACTGCAACACAGAAGGGAGGAGAAGACAGGTCCCAAACTACTAGAAGGCAAACACAATGACTTAAACCTCAAATCGCCAAGCAAAACTATCTTGGAAGCTCCCTTGGGAGGAAAATTAGCACTTTTTTCAGACAACTGGTGCATCATCACAAAGGACAAATGGGTCCTAGACATTATCTCACAAGAATACAGATTCCATTTCCACACCTTGCCAACAATAAAAGGAATGCCAAACCTGCCCCAAAATCAATGGGCAGAGGCACAAAATCAAATTGCAGCTCTCATGGACATGAGAGCCATTCAACTGGTAACTACATGGGAGCAAGGCCTAGGATTCTACTCAAGGCTCTTTCTAGTCCCCAGAAAGGAAAATGCTTGGAGACCCATTCTGGACCTTTCAATTCCAAACACCTTCTTACAAGTACCCAAATTCAAGATGCTAACACTACAGCAGCTTCTTCCCATGTTGGGCAAGAAAGCATGGCTTGTGACGTTGGACCTCAAGGAGGCATACCTGCATGTCCCTATCAGGCAAAATTGCAGAAGATACCTCCATTTCATTGCAGGTTCAACCCATTACCAATTCTCTGCACTACCCTTTGGCTTATCCACTGCACCCAGGGTCTTCACAAAATGCCTGGCACCAGTAATTGCATACTGCAGACAAAGAGGAATTCAAATATACCCATACCTGGACGACTGCCTCATCCAAGCAGAAAGCAAGGACATTCTCTTACAACATCTGGCTTTTGTAAAACACCTTCTAAGTTGTCTAGGGTACACAGTAAATGAAAAGAAATCAAAACTAGTACCCTCACAAAATATGACATTCCTGGGTGCCAGCTTGAATACAACAGCCCAGATGGCTTATCTGACGACAGACAAACAACTACAACTGACACAATACTTCAAAACAATGGCAACAAAGACCCAACTCCCTGCAAGAAAAATTCTGCAGGCCTTGGGCTTCATGGCATCTTGCATACTACTAATACCATTTGCAAAACTGCATATGAGGAAATTACAATGGTACCTAAAAAGCATATGGACTCAACACAGCCACAGCTTGGACACAATGATATCTCTCATTCCCTGCCTTCAACAAGAGTTTCTATGGTGGTCACAGACATGTCACCTCAACAAGGGTCAGTCTTTCACCTTACCCCCAGCCAGGCAAACTATGACAACAGATGCATCGGACTATGCCTGGGGGACACACATGCCAGGACAGTGCGTTCAAGGCATATGGACTGCAGATCAAAGGAATCTGCACATCAATCAAAAAGAAATGCTAGCTGTACAGAATGCCCTGACAGCCTTCAAGGACCTCTTACATCCAGGACAGTTTAAAATAAGGACGGACAACACCACTGTAATGTGGTACATAATCAAACAAGGGGGTACACACTCCTACCCTCTATGCAGGCAAGCAATGACCTTGTGGAACACAGCACTGGCTTACCAAGTTCAACTACAAGCTAAATTCCTGCCAGGAAAAAAGAACACATTGACAGACGACCTAAGCAGAAACATCATGGATCCCCACGAGTGGAAACTGGATCCACAAGTATTTGCAATGATAACTCAAAAATGGGGGCACCCAGACATAGACCTGTTTGTCAGCCCCCAAAACTATCAGTTAACAAAATTTTGTACAAGGACTTTTCACCATCAAGCTTGGGAAGTGGACGTACTCTCATTCAGTTGGAAAAACCTGACAGTATATGCCTTCCATCCATTGCCCCTTCTCACAAAGGTGCTGCTGAAAGGCAGGATGGAGAGACCCAGAATGATACTCATTGCCCCAGACTGGTCACGCCAGCACTGGTACCCACTATTAAGGAATATGACCCAGGGCCCACCATGGATTTTACCACAAATTACTCATCTGCTCACACAGCAAGACAGTCAGATTCTACACAGCCAGCTCAAAACCTTAAATTTGGCTGCATGGCAAATCACCTAAGCATCCAGCCAGCTCCTCTTTCTCAAGCTGTTATGGATGTTATTCTGGAAGCCAGGAGGCCCAGTACCAGGAAGGCCTACTCAGACAAATGGAAAAGGTTTTGCACCTGGAACCAAGCTAAAGGCCAAAATACCCTTCAGCCAGACATACCTCAGATTCTCCAGTATTTAACTGAGATGTTACACAAAGGACTTTCTTTTTCATCTATTAAAATCCACGCCTCAGCTATTTCAGCTCACTACAACTTGGATCCTCTCTTATTTTTACATCCACTTCTAAGGCAGTTTCTCAGAGGGGCCAAAAACATTAGGCCTCCCAGGAGAGCACCTACACCAACCTGGGACCTCAATTTTGTTCTGGGGAAACTTACGCTACCTCCTTTTGAACCAGCTTTCTCAGCTGACTTAAAGTTTATATCATGGAAGACTGCCCTGCTGCTAGCAAAAACCTCAGCCAGAAGAGTCTCAGAGCTTCAGGCACTAATGGCAGTAGAGCCTTTTCTCATTTTTCATCAAGACAGAGTTTCTCTACGAACTAACCCCTCCTTTATGCCTAAGGTGGTATCCAGTGTGGCTCTAAATCAAACCATCCATTTACCCACCTTCTTTCCAAATCCACAGAACAAAGGAGAAAGACTCCTGCACTCCTTGGACATTCACAGACAACTACAGTACTACTTGGATAAAACTAAGGTTTTCAGAAAATCTGACCAGCTCTTTGTATCCTATGATACAGCTTCACAAGGAAAGGCTATCTCAAAACAGACCATTTCCAAATGGATAGGACATTGCATTTGTTTTTGCTACACCCACCATGGAAAACCAGTTCCTGCTAGCATAAGGCCCCACTCTACCAGGGCAGCAGCTACATCTACAGTCTTCCTCAGGGGGGTGCCAACCAAGGATATTTTGGAAGCTGCAACTTGGAGTTCAGTACACACCTTCACCAAACACTATCACTTACCACTTTACTCTAAGACTAGAGCTGGCTTCGCCACTGCAGTTTTGCAGGGCCTTCTAGCCTCCTCTAACCCTGTTTGACTCCACCTCCCATCCTTAGCTTTGGGATTCTACCCAAGTGTGATGACTGCAGCAGGGTAACATGATGAACATAGTACAGTTTTGTACCTACCATAAATGTAGATGTTTGAGTGTATACCCTGCTGCAGTCCAGGTTACCCTCCCTCCATCCCCTCTGACCTAACTAAAACCTTTCAATGCCTTAAAATCTCATACTACCTTGTGGTGTATTTGCTTAGAGCTGGAGGGATGTTTTATTTGTACTAAACTTTTATTATTGGTACTATCTACTGACCACCATTTTGGGGGGCACCTGACATCTGGGGCAAGAAAAACCGAAGAAAATGGCGTTGGATGCCTCCTATATACTCCTGGCGCACTGACATCAGGGAAGAAGTGACAGCAACCGACGCTGGACCAAGACTTTGGAATTCAGGCCGACTGCGGGACCGCCTGACGACAGTATAACCCAAGTGTGATGACTGCAGCAGGGTATACAGTCGAACATCTACATTTATGGTAGGTACAAAACTGTACTTTTTGTTCTCTTCAGTGCCCACAAGCCTACTATAGCACATTGAGCAAGTCACTTAATCTGACAATGCCCTCATGTTACTCATTAAAAGGCACTTTTGCCTAAAATATTTATATGTCTAATTTAAAAAAAAAGTATTTGTTTTAATCTGTTATAAATAACTGGAAAACCTGGACCTCATTCCAGTTTTCTGCATACTCTGCACATACCAGTGAGTTGGGAGTTGGGATAACGGTTAAGGTGTTTATCTCAAGGACAGAAGGTATAGCATTTGATTCTTGCCTTTGACTGGGAAGTTGGCTAGACTTAAAGTGGCTCACAAGGGCAGCTAGCCTAGTACTTACCTACGAGACTTACTTGTTTTACACATATGTTGCTTGTTCTGCTGCTGCCATTTGCACTAGAGGCAGAAGCAAACATGAATGCATAACAGTGGCTCTCATTGATTTGTGCATAGCCTGTCTTTTTTTATTATTGAATGGGTGTCTGCTGCTGTCTAAGCCTTCTTAATGCTGTTAGCAGACCATTATTGGCATGTAGTTCTACTTCTCAGAAATGCTGTATAACTGCACTGTAATGAATTGTTAAACACATTACATACCATTCCGTTACTAATGTGCTACAAGACATGCCTAGATTTATTTTATTTTTCAAGAGGATGGGGGTTGGTATAATGGAAAAAAGTGTTTATCTCACATACACAAAGTTTAAGGTTTGATTCTCACATTTCAAATGGAAATTGGATAGGCTTAAAATGGTCCATGAAGGCAGCTAGCCTAGTACTTATTTATGAGCCAATAGACTGCTGATCAAATAAATTTCCCACAGGATACTTTCTCTACTCTTTGAAAAAGACCACAGACATGAGCTGCACTATTTTATTTAATGTGCCATATAATTCATAAGTAAAAAAAGCTAGCTCTTTCAGCTTCTCCTGGTAGGGGTTGACTACAGCAGATCACCAGTCCACAGATTAACTGGGAATGGAGGTTTTACAGTGTCACGTTCCCAGCCCAAGGCACATTCACTCACATGTCTTTTAAAGCTCACTCAACTACAATTAAACCAGAAAACCTTTTGCTGTAAGAGCGACAACACTTACCATGGCACTACCACAGCCACATAAAGTAGCAAGATGATAAAAATTGCAAAAATGTGTTTTGCTTTGAGTTATTCTGTTGTGCTAATTTCTTTATTGTTTGCATCATTGGTTATGAATTTTACCTCTTAATGCAGAACTAGAATGTCAAGCAGTGAAAGCATATTTTGTGTGCTGTAGCATTATGAGTGATGTCCAGTTAATTGGTCATAAGAAAGTAAAATAACAGGAAATAATGGCAATTCTGAGATGCATCTTGATTTTTGTTTTTCATTTCCTTAGACTCTATATTAGAGGGTCAGCCCAGGTTGGAAGGTTTGGAGACAAAGCCAGAGAGGCAAGATTACGTTGGTTTGGACTTTTGCTGAGGAGGGATGCAGAATATATTGGGAAAAAGATTCTAAGGATGAAGCTGCCAGGTAACAGGAAAAGAGGAAGGCCTAAGATAAGGTTTATGGATGTGGTGAGAGAGGACATGCAGGTGGTTGGTGTGACAGACCAAGATGCAGAGGACAGGAAGACATGGAAACACTTGATCTGCTGTGGCAACCCCTGATGGGAGCAGCCGAAAGAAGAAGAAGAAGATTCCCTTAGACTCTGTATCACATGATCCAGCCCTTTTTCAATATAGACATACTCCAATGCTGCTCCTAGGTAATAGGAGGAGCAAAAAAATTACATGGGGAAATATGAGAGGCTTCAATTCAACAAGACTAGTGTAACTAGATAATGGCTACTTGGCAACTAGAATAAACATGTTTATTTTACAAAGGAGTTCCAGTTTATGCTGGGTTTTGAAGTGAGAATAAACTGAGTTGTCTCATTTGTACTTTGGCTATTATACATGAAATGTGGCTGAGCAACTTAGATATTTATTAGAAAACCATGAAAATGATGTGGTATATCCTAATTGTGGATTATTCAACCCATAACTGTCATTTTCTGAGTCATGCTCAACAATCTGTCTTGCCATGCTGTGTAGTTTGATAGCTATGCCAAACAACTTCTCAATGTGTCAGACAAATTCCAACTATATTGAACATGTTTGCCAATATGATTGCATGCTGTTCCAAACAGCATAGGGTTAATGAAAGTAAAACTTCTAAGTTATCAGAAAGACATACATTTAAATCAATGACACTTCTTAACATTGCAAAATGTTTTATTTTTTGCAGGAGAGGAAGCTCACCTGCACCCTTCAAGATGAGTCCAAGTTTCAAACCATGATCTCTCTCTCTCTCTCTCTATACACACATACACACACACACACACACACACACACACACACACACACACACACACACACACACACACATATATTTCATGTCTGAAGTGACATGGACTCACAGAAGAAGAAGAAGAAGATGAAAAAAAGGAATGAATGAATGAATTAATTAATTAGTTAAACTGACTTTTCCCCTCTTTTCTGACTTCCACTAACCGGAAAGAAAACACAAAATGTGCACTGAAGCACTTACTACTGGAACCGAACCATGTTAATAGTTTGAAGTTTCAAAATTTGTTAAAGCAGGAGGTGATAAATCATAGGGTTCCTGTACTAAACAGCATTATACTGCTTAATGTTGTTACATCTTAATCATGTTTGACATGCAGTATAGCAACAGAAGAGGTATAACAAATGAGATCATTAATTTACTCTGTTGCCAAAGGTTTCTAACTTATGCTGGTCTTGGGAATGACACTCAGTAGGCCAATGTTGATTAGAAATCTGAGCTGGAAAGATAAATCAATTCATCTCAGTTGTGTACACAACTGTAATATAATGATTATCACTGAGATGTCCAACTATTTCATGAAAATGAGATCCTAACAGTGATCAGTACCACATGTACTGGATGTTCTGTTATTGCTTTGCTAAGCACCATTTCCAATGTACTGGATAGCTTTGCAGACCATGCTGTAAACATGGTTATACCCCTTTCTTTAAATAACAATACACTGCACTATATCTCTTTGTTACAAAACTCAAGTTTATGCTTTGCCTTGAAAAGTAGTCAATAATATGCATTCCATGACTACTACAAATGTTTTCTTTACCTATGTTTTTCCTTGTTGCATGCTCAGCTACACTACCACAGATGTCACAAACACACACACACACACACACACACACACACACACACACACACACACACACACACACACACACACATACATTAATAGCTGAAATATGTTTGGACTATTAATTGTGACTGTGACTGTGACATCCATCCCTTGGGACAGTAATCAAAGAGCCTCAGTCCTCACCTCTGACACTGGTGAAGGACATTCACTTGGAACAAAAATAGATGCACACAGTATTTCCAGATGCAGGTTTTTGCACCAAGCACAATTTCTGTTAAGAGCATACAGGAACACACTCCCATCCTGGGGTTGGGTTTCCCTCCCTCTCACCAGGCCCCAAATAAGACTCCACACTGATTAGCTGTAGAGTTGAGTCCTTAGCCAAGTGTTCCAAGCCAAGACCTCCACCACCCTCTTTGTGAAACCAGTGATCTGTGTCTCTGCTCTAAGTGGCTGACACACACACTCTTTGAGATTTGGTTTTCACACAAACACATACTTGGGAAAGGCTGGCACAGAGTCACACCTATGCCCCCTCTGAACAGACTATAAGGTAGACACTGCTATCAGAACACTCCAAAGCCAGCTACTAAAAGGCTCTTACCAGGGTATCCAATTATACTTAGTAAAATTAATACTAATAAAAATGGTATTGTTCAACCAATGCAGCAAGGCTTTCAGGAGCAGCCACAGTGTCACCAAATAAATATAACTACTCTCAAAGGTTAAACTATTGTCTAAAAGACCAGACACAATAAAAAGTTTAAATATATTTAATAATAAATAATAAAATAACCTGAAAATACTAAATATATATTTACAATAAACACCAGAGTTTTAATCACAGGAAAGATTAAAAATAACACAGATAAACAGATTCACAGAGATATGGAAAAACAGTACTTAGCTAATCTCACTATATATTCCTGACTGATCCAAAGAATTATTGTCTACTAGTTCACTTACTAGAGCAAGGCAAGATGAAGTGGGTGAGTGGTCTTCCTTCTTGTCAAATTTCACAAACAGACTGCTGAGAGGTAAGTGACGTCTCTCACTTATATCTAAATATCATTTCAGTGCTGGCTACAGAATGACATCACATCTGGTCATCTGACTCTGGTTCCCACACTACCCCATTTACTAGACACCAAACCAGAATCTAGCACATCTGTGTCACCATACACACACACACAGAGCTTTGCTAAGATGTGTTATAGCATCTGGAAGCTATAAAAACATTTCAAAAACCTCCACCTTTCCAGGGTAGCAATTATTTTACCCCTAAGGACAATACATTAGGATTCCTAGTCCAGGTTTTCATAGACAGTTTGTCTCCAGCTGCAATCAGAACTGAAATATATGATTTTTATGGCCTAAATCAGGTAATTTAATTTTAGACTATTTTTCAAAGTTAGCTGGACTGAGATTACCCTCTTCTCTTCCAGTATCCTCTGTTACAACATATTCATGTCAACAGTTACAATACAGTCTGACTTACAGGTGTATTTCTTTTCTATCCAGCAGGACCCATGTACATTTTGAACACAAGCAGCTTTACAGATATATTTTCAACACAAGCATCTATACAAATGAGTTTGATATACAAATGGCATATAATTCTTTACAAAGCTCTAGCTCCAGCTAGCTATGCTGGCATATGTTACACATCCACTGCCCTATGTCTCCTGGCATAGCTGGCACTATCTGACATCATAACAGTGACAATAAAGCAATCAGCAATTCCACAACACACTAACACTGAGATTCAGAAAGGCTTATTCCTCTGTGAAAGACTTTAACTGGAATGTTTCAACAGTGTGGTAAGCTCAAACAATTCAGAGACTGTTCTACTTCTATAGCAGTATGCAGGCATCAGTTAGTGCATGTCCAGTGGTCATGTTTATGATACCATCAGCAAATGTGACAGCCCAGGGGGTATGGCTAATACTAATCAATAATATGCTCTGCCCAGAAAAAGCACCAGCACCAAAATTGTGTGATACAATAATTCAGGGAATTAATCTGCCACATTATTTTGCTCTTGGGGATGAAAAAGTATACAGTGCCTTTTGATGGTGTAGACAAATATGGATAGCTTTATGGTATCTTTCCACAGTCACGGTATAAACCATGAATGTGAGCATGTTTGTGTGTGTGTGTGTGTGTGTGTGTGTGTGTGTGTGTGTGTGTGTGTGTGTGTGTGTGTGTGGGTGGGTCTGTGTGTGTGTGTGTGTGTGTGTGTGTGTGTGTGTGTGTGTGTGTGTGTGTGTGTGTGTGTGTGTGTGTACCTGTCATAAGGTGTTTGTGCAACCATGAAGCATGTGCTGCTGTGGGGAACACCAGTGAGGTCTGGTGAGGTCTGCTCTATTCAGGAACATGGTACTTAGCTACTGAGGAGCATACCTCTCAACCTCTAGAGATTGAAATGAGGAGCAGAGGCCCTCAAAAAACAGGAACATTCAGCTAAAAATCTGGACATCTAATTAGCATAAAATTTGAAAACCAAATAACACATAACTCTTCCTACTTCCAGTAGGAATTTGGGACACTACTCAGAATCACATGTTTAAAAACAAGAGTGACAAAAATGGTGGAAAAATGTAAGGTCATTACAAAAGACACTGTAAAATCTGTAGACTTTAATGAACTTTAGAGAACGGGCAAACTGTACATCAGCACCCTGATTGGAGAATGAACGTTCTCCAGCAGGGTATTAATGTACAAGTAATGCCCACTGAAAAACGAGTCTGCCACTTCACGGCAAAATATCAAGCGACTGTGGTGCTCAAACTGCAAAAAAACTAACAGACACCATTATTTTTACACTCGCTAAGCAGCAGTTCTGCTGTTTAGCAAGCATAAAATGTAAAACAACAAAAAAAGAGAGACTGTTTGCGTGTGTGCGTGTGTGTGTGTGTGTGTGTGTGTGTGTGTGTGTGTGTGTGTGTGTGTGTGTGTGTGTGTGTGTAAAAGAGAGAGAGAAAGAGATCAAGAGAGTGAGAGAGAAAGTGAGTGATGTGTGTCTGAATGTGTGAATGAAAGCAGAAGAGACTGTGTGTGTGAGAGAGATCGAGAAAGAGTGAGAGCAATCTTGTGTGACTGAATACGTGTATGAAAACACCAGACACTCTGTTTGTGAGAGACTGGGAAAGAGGGTGAGACTGATCTTTAGTGAGTGAATATGTGTATGAAGAGACTGTATCTGTGTATGGGAGAGAGAATGGTCTCTATGTAAAATTGTGTTTTACTTGCTTATTGTTTTTTAAGTACTATATTATTTTTTATATATGTTTGATGTAAAAATGCTTCCTCCAACACCATGAAAATATACTACAGCAAGTTTGATACATTAGGCAGAGGAACTATTTTACATTAAAAATATATAAAAAAAATAATATTGCACTTAAAAAATAAATAAGCAAGTAAAACACAACAATTTTACAGATAACCCATTCTCTAAGTGCAACAATGCCCTCCAGGGTGTGTATTAATGTCTAATTAATGCCCTTCAAGTAGAGGCCCTACACCGCAAATTGTATCATGCAAGGTCATTTATTTTTGCTTCAGAAAAAAGGAGTGCAAGATGTGTATCCTCTTTCTTTAAATTATTGTTGTCACTAGTATGTTGGTCAGTTAGTGCAGTTTTCTGTGTACTAGACAGCTTCAAAATTGCATGTGATGAGGGAATTTGGAAAATTGTGTGAACAGGTAAATCAAGTCTAAATAGGGACATTCTAAATCAGGCCTGAAAAAAGGAATGTTCCTCCAAAACAGGGAGAGGTGACAGCTCTGCAGAGGTGCTTCTCCGTGCAGTGCTACCCTCTCTTTAAATCAGAGGTTATCACTGTCATGCTAATTGGAAGCCCCATATTGCATGATTAGTGTCGACAGTGGTTATCTTTCTGAATCCTCAGGTAAAAGTGTTTCTTTACATAACACAGTTTCCAGTACTTTAGAAAGACAGTCCATTAGACACAAGTGATATGTTCTACCTCTCAAGTTTTTTTCATTTCTAAGTTTCACGGTATGCAAATATGCTTGAGGCAAAATTATGCATTACTTGTTTGTTTTGAATGAAGCTTTTGATTTCCTACGTAACCAACTTGCTCTCTTTCTAAATATTGGTGTGTGATTCACTATAAAGACCAAAATGTAAATACCTGAACTGGAAAACTGCATAAGACAGATTTATTATATAATAAATTCCAGGGTCAACACTTTTGGCAAAAGGTGTTTACCTGGTCTCTATGAGTTGGAAAGCACCCAAGGGTGATTAAAGTGAGGTTGTTTATTGGCTAGAAGGCATAGGAGTCCATTTTCAGTCTTTTTTCCCTGCTATAAATGAGGCAAGTTTCCGCAGAACTGCCCACTGAGCAGCTGTGGTTTGCATTGCTCTGTATAGTAGTAAATGCCTCATCAATGATATGTCCCTATAAAGTTAGGATTGGGTCTAAAACCTGTTAAACAGTGTGGCATTGTGCAGAATTATGCTTAGAGCAGCTACATGAAGTATCATTATCATATCCTAGCACTATGTAACATCTTGCCTTAACCCCAGAAACCATCCTAGGAGACCCCTGTTAAAACCCAATCCTTAATCCTAAACACTCCACCCAATTACAAGACTAGACAGCATGGATATGCAATTTACAAATGTCTCTGTGGCCAGCTTGGTAGATTTGAGTATCAGAAGGCAATGTAGCAATTGTTGCATGCTCTCAGACAACCAGTTAATCATTAAAGAAAATAATACAGTATGCAAGAGATGTAAATATACAACTTCCTCGGATGCAAATCTCGCATACAAATGCAGCTGTCAAGAATACCCACACTACATCCCTCACACACACTACTCATCACACACATGGATTGTCTTATGCTTAGGCAATTAAAAGAAACCTTCCCAAATCATAAAGACCTCCAAAGCCAACTAACAGCAACAGTACTCCTCAGCAATCACTTAAACTCACACCAAAAGCAACAATAAGCATCTCACATAAGCCTACATGCAACGGTGCTCTAAAAGCAAAACCCAATAAGACAAGCATATACTTTCCTAATACACACGTCATTGGGAAGTCTACTGTGCGACATAGATGCTCCACTCACCAGATTCGCCATCATCATTATTATCAGCAACCCCCTTTTTCCTCATTTTCTACATGGAGTTGGGGTGGCATGTTAACTGCTGCCATTTGTCTCCACACTCCTGCCTTCTTTGACACTCATGCCTGACTGTTGCAGATCTCTGACACACAATCCATCCACCTGTTTACTGGATGGCCTCATTTCCCTTTGCCTGCTTCCTGTCTGTCCCGAATCTTCTTCATCAGATTCTATTTTGCTCTTCCCCAAATGTGCCAGAACCACCGTAATCTGTTCTCTTCGATATTTTCTGCAATTGGAGCTACTCTGGCTTCTGCTCTTGTGGCCTTATTTCTTCACCTGTCTCACTGTGCATCCTACCATCCATCTCAGGTACTTCATTTCCTTCACCTCTGACTTCCTCATCTGCTCTGCCCAGCATTTCTGTACTATGCAGTGGTACTAGTTGCACCACTGTTTTGTACATCTTACGTTTCAGCTCCTCTGTCATTCTACTATCATACATTAAATCTGACACTCTGTGCCAGTTGGCTGCAGCCCCTCTGATTCTAACTTATTCATTCAGACTTCCATTCTCCTCAGTCACCTGTCCCAGATACTTGAAGCTGTTAATCTGTTCCACTATCTTACCTTCTATCTCAAATTCTCAGCTTTCTTCTGATTTCTCCAATTTGCCATTACCACTGACTTATCTGTACTCAGTTTCATCACATGTGTATTCAGTTTTTCATTCCATTCTCTTATACCTTGCTGAAGTTCTTGCTCATAGTCTGCCAGTAATGCCACATTGTCTGCATACAGCAATTTTGTTGATCTGTCCCCTGTGACCTGTTTGCTAATGTAATCCATCACCAGCATGAACAGCAGTGGGCTCAAAGCTGAACCCTGTTGCACACACCCACTCCCAGTGGAAACCCCTCTGTGAGATTGAACACTGTTCATACTTCAGTCATTGGGTCCTTCTACATAGCCTGCACTAATTCTACCAATGTTTTTGGGACTTTGAACCACCACAGGACTGCCCAAATCAGCTTTCTTGGGACCTTATCATATGTTTTCAGCAAGTCTAGAAATGCCTAATTATACGTTTTCCTCATCTATAGAATCCTCTTCCTATCTGTCTCACTGCAAACATTGGGTCGGTTGGGCTGCATCCTAATCTGAATCTAAACTACTCATCACCCATTTTACTTTCTACTGCTCTGCATATCCATTTATCAACTACCCTCTCCAGAACGTTCATGCAATGTGACAGGAGTCTGACACCTCTGTACTGCCCACAGTTGTGGATGTCCCCTTTGTTCTTGTATAATGGCACAAGTATGCTTCTTTGCCAGTCAGCTGGGATATGCCTTTCTCTCCACACTGATATGAGTACTCTCAGGAGCCATTTCTCCACTATCTCACCCAGCATGTTTGTCGTATCTACTATGACCTCATCTGAGCCTGCTGCTTTCCCTGACTCCATTTTCTTTAGTGCTGTTCTTACTTCCTCTATGGTGGGCTCCTCCTCTTCTTTCATCATAGGTTGTGGCTGGGGCAGTACAGCCTCTGTTTTATCAAAACCAATTCATGTTGTCCTGCTTTATCTAGTAGGTCACGTAATTGCTGTCTGAATGCACTCTTCTCTTCACTGTCACATCCCTGTTGTGGGGCTCATATTATGAATACTGTCCTATCATAAGGCTGGAGTCTGATGGCCATGAGTCTGTAATTAATTCTGATGACATACCTAACTACCTTCTGAAGCTTCTCCCTCACCAAAATTCCCACACCTTTTCTAGCCTGTCCTCCTCATCTTCCTGAGTAGAGGAATTTGGATCCCATGCCAAGGGCTTTGCTGCACTGTCATTCCATCTTGTCTGTTGGTTACATAGGATGTCTGGTCTCCTTCATACCATCATGTCATCCACTTCCAAGCTCCATCCTGTCAGCAAACCTGCATTGAATGTAGCAATTCTTAGTTCATGTTTGGCAGGTTGATTGGTTTTATGTCTAGGTTTCACTTAGCAGAGTTATCTCAGCTAACCCTGACTGGACAACTGGTCACCACTGGCCAGTAGTTTATTGACCAAGAGCTGCTGGCCTTTATGGCTGGCACACACTGGCCAATAGGGGTACATACATCCCTTCCACAATTAGCATGGATTCCTGGAGTAGGTTGAGTAGGCCGGCTCCTCAACCTACTTAAAACCTGCAAACACCCAGCATAAAGTCTGTGATCCATGTTCTCCTATCTTGAGGATACTGCGCACCACAGTAGATACCCAAAATGGTTAATCTATACAGCTCTTCCCCCTAAAGGGCACTGTGTAGAGTCTGTGCTGCTACTCACAGTTCCATTCATTGGTGAGTTTGAGATGGAAACAATCAGCATGTGTTTCGGAAGGGGAGAAACCCCACAGAGACAGAGGGAGAACATGCAAACTCCAAACAGGCACCGACCAGAAGTCATTACCAAACCTTGGACCTTCTGCATGAAAGTAAAGACCTTAACCCTTATGCCAATTGGTCTCTAAACTCACCAGGTTAGACAAGGAGAAGGTAATGGTTAATTACCTATGTGGAGCCAGGATGTGCAATATCATGCACACGCTCAAGTCCCTGCACTCCAGGCACCAATATGAGTCTATCATAGTCCATGTGGGTGTAAATGACCTGAGATGTATCTCACTGGACTATATGAAAAAAAGACATAATGGATTTCTCAGAATATGTGTCACAGATAGGTGTGAGCTTTGCACTGAGCAGCATTCTACCTTTACTATGGATGATGCCACAGTATGAACATAAAATTATTGATTTTAATAACTGACTTAGTTTCTGTTGACACTCCAGTGGGATCCAATATCTGTCAGCATGGCAAGATATGGTCACTAGACCACATTGGTTTGCCAAGGATGTGCTGCATTTGTACCCCCTAGGTTTTTAGATATTGGCTAAAATTTTATCCGACCCTCTTAGAACGTTTTTAGGCAATACCGAAAAGACAAATCTACTAACATAGTAAAAAATGTCTCCAGGCAACTTTAAGGTGTTACCACTCAATGCTATGAGCCTAAATAAAATGTCTACACCATTCAAGCCTTCCTCACTTTGGAGAATATAGGCATCTATGCCATGACTGAGAGTTGGTTTAAAGCCATAGAAAGTACTCTGACAGTGCAAGGCTACATAGCCTTCCACATATTTAGATCAACAACGTCAAAGACTGGGGCCAAAGGTGCAGGTATCTAGATCTACATTAGCAACAAACAGACCCCCAGGTTTTTTAAACAGGGTGATACCATGAAGCTCATCCATGTGTAAATTATCATAGATAATATCCTGGATAGCTATAGCTACAGGTCACCATCTATGCCCATAGAGTCTCACGACTCTTACCTAAACTTACTAGAGGTGCTCACCATCCAGGCAAACAGCCTATTCATGGGTGACTTTAACTACCCCTCTATAGAATGGGAAACTTGCATTGCCTCAAATTCACAGGCACAATGCTTCCCAGACTTTATTCACACAAACACACTAAAACAGATAGTGCAAACTCCAACCAAAGGATCAAACATACTGGATGTGGTACTCAGCAACATGGGAGAGCATTAACACCAACCCCCTCCTGTGTCACATTTTCTCCAGTGAGGTTGGATCACAAGCTGTCTCCTCTGAAATCAACCTGGAAAACCCAGCTAAATCAGTTACAGGAAATATTCTAAGGCAGACTACAGCCTATTACGTGACAGTTTGTCAGAATTCAAGGTTCCTCCTAACCCAGAGGCCACAGCTATCTATGCAGAATAATTCAGAGTCCCTATACAAACATGTGAATGGCTGCATAGAGGCTGCCATACCTACCAGACGTAAACACAAAACAAGCAGTAAAAATAAACCAGACTGGTGGAATCCTCACATAAACAGGCTATCTATTAAAAGAAGAAAACTCATACCCAAAATCAGGAAGAGGAGCTTCCTTAAAGAGAAGTGTTCTCTTATACAACTAAACAAGAAACAAAGAGGTCTAATTAAATTCAGCAAGGCCAACTACAAGGTCAGGATAGCCTTTCAGACTAAGAACACTCACAAGGCCTTCTTCAGCTATGTCTGGAACCTTAAAGGTAACACTCAGCAGTGTGCTGATCTGGTTTGAATGGTACCACCTTCACCGATCAGGGTGACATAGCAAATCTACTGTCTGATAAATTCAGCCTACTCCTCCCCCAGCTCCATCAGGTGAAATCCCCTCCAACATACTACCCCCAATAATTAACAGGGACCAGGTGCTGGTAACACTCACTAAAGCCAACAGCACCACCTGTGCAAGTCCCAACAACATCCTTGATTCCCTCCTGAACAGTCTAAAACATGACTTAAAAGGACCACGTAAGACACTCTTCAACTACAGCCTTGAAACAAGCTACATTCTGAGTGAGTGGAGAACCACAACAGTCATTCCTCTCCACAAAGGCAGACCATCAACTGACTAAGAGAACTACAGACCCATCAGCCTATAAAGTCTAATTTGCAAACTGTGGAACAAACTATCACAGAAATGATAAACAAGGTCAATTAGCAACCTACAGGCACTGACTCCATTCAGATTTGGCTTTGTTAATGAAAGGTGATGCCTACTTAACTTTGTAGACTACTTTGCAATGGTCATCAAGAGAATATACAAGGGGAAAATAGTGCATACTGTATATCTTTCCCTAGCCAAGGCATTCAATGCAATATCCCACTCAGACATTGTTGACATGCTCTCTAAACTTGGCATACATCCCAATATAACCCTTTAGATTGTTGGCTAGCTCACAGTCAGGATCCAAGTAGTCAGGATTGGTGAGATCACCTTCATCAAGAGACCAGTCACCAGCAGAGTACCCCAGGACTCCATGCTGGGCCTTTTCCTGTTGGCATCTGCTTCTCAGAAAGCAAGGCTACGATTCTTGGCCCCTGGCTCACCAAGTTCACAGATGACTATAAAATGAGAGCTATTATAGATTCCCCAAGATAAAAATATCTTGTAAGAAAGTTTAACATGGACTGGTGGCAAAGTCATGGCCTAAAACTCAGCACCAAAAAAATGCATCATAATTCCCTTTGTGAAACTATCAATCCAAGTTAATAATGCCATTGATAAAACACCCCTAAGAATCAACTCAGTAGTAATGGATCTAGGAACATATGTAGGCAGTAATTTGGCCTTTGCTCAACACATAGCTAAGATAGTAAAAAAATCATTCTATAACACCCAATTTATAGGTAAGGGTATGGCACATGGGTCCAACAATGTTACAGTACCAGTCTACTCAGCCTTTATCATACCTACAATTCAAAATGATGCCCCTTTGGCATGCATCTAACCAGATACTTGCAACATTTGGAATGTCCACATAGTTTCTCACTGGGAGACTTCAGGGCATGACTATCTACAATGATCACTTAAAGGCTCTGTCTCTATATCCAGTCTTCTACAGGTTGCTGAGAGGGGATCTTGTCTGGCTTACAGGGCTTCCTCAGAACCAGCCCTAGATGGATCTGTTGCACATGTGCCAAACAAACAGCACCTGAAACACTAGATAAAGGGATAACTGAGATCATACATAGGTAACTTGAGTGAACATATGCATGGGATAAATCATTCAGAGGCTGCCTCTATAAATCAGAGGTACACAGGCAGTCCTTGGGCTTGAATATGCACAAGGATATACTTTGTTTTACATGGACAGTGAGCCAGTTACACAGCAGCAGTATCCTCTGTGAGATATACTTGTCCTTCCAAACTGTTCTGTTGATGTTGCAGAAGAGCCTTACTGATTTGCAATAAATCAGTACTGGGTCAGAAGATGCCTTGTACACCAGACACAGTTTCACCAGAAGCTGCCATATGTAAGCAGTAACAACAGATGAGGAAACATGAGTAGCATGCAACTTTCAGTGTGTTTTGTGAATCATCCATTATCCTGCCACTCAGTATCAATAACAGCAGCACAACTGTAGGTGAAAAGGAAAGTCATCAAATGCTGCACCTGAAGAAAGTATTTCTAATTGTAGTAAGGTAAACCTACATCCCACAGTTAAGAGGAAGGACATATGTTTAGACTTACCTGAATTTCACAGTGAAATGGTTAGACATTGTCCTTCCCTTCCTGTCTCATGAAATGAATGCAACACTTTGGAATTGTCCAGTGTTTATTACACAGGACATTCTTAATGCTACTTCATATTATATATCCATTTCATGTGACTTCTTTATTCCATCATCAAAACTGTATATTTCTACTGCTTTGATCTTCAAAACATTTTCAATTAATTCCAATGAGCAGTTTATGTACACCTGACATTTTATCCATAAACCTGGAACTAAAGAATGGTCCAAAGTTGTAGCTACAGCAAGGTGAAGGGGCAGCTGCCCTAGGCATAAAGTGTGAGGGGATACAATTGGTATTTTAGAAGAAATAATGAGTGGCTTCTGCAACTCAGCAGTGCAATTACTCTTGTTGAACGTGAATGCTGATAATCATTTAAGCAGCCAAACAAAACTCTGACTAGGAAATGCTAAAAAAAGTTAATAGTTATGCAAAACTTTCAGGTTATTACTCTTCTTCAGTCCAAATCTAAAACACTATAAGTTAAACCACATTAAAAGACATTCAAAAAAGTATCATGTGGCACAGCCCCCCCCCCCAGTCACAAAATACATCCAATTAATCAATTATGACCATCTGTTATACATAAAAATATATGTGTGTGAATGAGAGGATAGAGGAATGGTGAGGATGCAGGGAGTAGAGGTGGTGAAGGTGGATGACTTTAAATACTTGGGATCAACAATTCAGAGTAATGGTGAGTGTGGAAGAGAGGTGAAGAAGAGAGTACAGGCAGGATGGAGTGGGTGGAGAAGAGTGTCAGGAGTGATTTATGACAGACGAGTACCAGTAAGAGTGAAAGGAAAGGTCTACAAGAGGGTAGTGAGACCAGCTATGTTATATGGGTTGGAGACAGTGGCACTGACAAAAAGGCAGGAGTCAGAGCTTGACGTGGCAGAGTTGAAGATGTTAAGATTTGCACTGGGTGTAACGAGGATGGACAGGATTAGGAATAAGTATATTAGAGGGACAGCCCAGGTTGGAAGGTTTGGAGACAAAGCCAGAGAGGCAGGATTACATTGGTTTGGACTCTACAACAGAAGGAAGAAACTGTTGCAAAAAAGAGTAAAATCCCATGATTGGAGAAACTCCCTGGTCAGCCTCAGTAAGAAGCTGAGATCCCTCATAAAATCCTCCAAAGCTAGTTACGAAAACAAAATCGCCACTGACTCTAAAGACAACCACAAAGCATTCTATAACTATGTCAAGAATCTCAATGGCAACACTCAGATCTGCTCTGAGTTACAGTACAATGGCATTAAATATACAGCACCAACTGATATTGCCAACATCCTGGCAGATAGGTTCAGTGCTAACTTTACCCCCCTGTCAACCCCTAAAGGGCCCATCTTTATGCCAGAAGAATGCAAAGTTCCTGTAATCACGGCTGCACAGGTAAAAAACACACTAGCCAAAGCCAAGAACACAGCATCCATGGGACCTGACAACATCCTAGGCTGTGTTCTACATGAACTGCAGAACGAACTGGCACCCCACCTAAGTACCATGTTCAATCATAGCCTCACCTCAGGCTATGTGCCCAATAATGGCGCACAGCAACGGTTATCCCACTCCACAAAGGGTGGAGCCACCACAGACCCCGGAAACTACTGCCCCATTAGCCTAACGAGCCTGGTCTGCAAGGCTATGGAATGTATCATCATGGAACTTATAAACAATGACATTGGTAATTTCCAAACTCAGGACCCCACCCAGTTTGGGTTTCTAAAAGGCAGATCATGTCTCCTAAACCTGATAGACTTCTTTGAAGCAGTCACCAAAGCCGTAGATGAGGGTAAGGTGGTTCACACAGCCTACCTAAATCTCGCCAAGGCTTTTGACACCATCCCCCACTCTGGAATTATAGATAAACTCACTAAACTAGGTATAAATCTCTATGTCACAAGACGGGTTGCCAACTGGTTCACTGACAGAACCCACACTGTGAAAGTAACAGATTCCAAATCCAACTTCAGACCAGTGACAAGTGGAGTAATACAGTGTTACGTCCTGGGTCCTCTCCTGTTTGGTATCTACTTCTTTGAAGTACAGGCTAACACAGAAGGTCTTTGGCTAATGAAGTTCGCAGATGACTGCAAACTAGGAGCCATAATCAAAACTCCAAAAGATGTGGACATCCTACAAAAGGGCCTCGCTGAGACAGATGCCTGGTGTCAAAGCCATGGCCTCAAGCTGAATGCCATAAAGTGCATTGTCATCCCTTTTGGTAAAAACTCTGTAATCATGAACTACCACATAGGCGGTAGTCTACATAACACCAAAAGTGTGATAAGAGACCTTGGGACACAGGTGGAGAGTAGTCTCTCCTTTGATAATCACATTGCCACAGTAGTCAGGAAATCCTTCTACGTGGCACACCTCATCACAAAAGGTTTCTCATCTAGGAAAAAAGAGGTCATTGTTCCCCTCTACTCGTCACTCATTAGACCCATTATAGAGCACAATGCCCCTTTTGGTATGTACCTCACAAGACATCTACAACAACTGGAAAGGCCACAGAAATACCTCACAAAGAGGATTACTGGCCTCAGACAGATGCCCTACACAGACCTTCTAAAAAAACTGCAGCTTTACTCCATCTCATATCACCTACTCAGAGGTGACCTCTGCCTAACACACAAAGCTATGTCAAACCTAGAGTGCTCCACTTAAAGAAACCCCAATCCCTACGAGCTACACTCTCTAGGGACCTAAACCTTGTTACCACAATAAACGAAACATGCTGGAGGGATAGATTCCTGTCCCAGGGACTTCCCATACTCTGGAATAAACTACCTATCTATATCAAACAAAGCTCCTCATTAGCACTCTTCAAGAAAAATCTTGATGATTGGATGGGAGATAGGAAATTCACCCCGGGGATCACTTCTGTGGCTCTGCTCGACAGTGGCACAGGAAAATAATTTTCTTGGGTGGCGAAAGCCAGGGTACCTTTTGGCTAGGCTTATATAGGCCCTAGGGCCAATAGCCTAGTGCCTACCTATGAACTTATGAACACGACATCTTCAGTCAGAGTCCATACCCTTTAAGGGTGATTCCCTAGCACAAAAGATACATTATTTCTCAGAAAGCAAGTGAGGTCTGTTTAGACAAGAGGTAAGTTTATTACAGATGACTTTTTTAAGAAACTTATCTCTGGTAGGTATGATATATTTGGGGCAAAAATAACTGCAGGAGGTTGGCTTGGGTTCTTTAGGTATAGATCTGACAAAGGAGGATTTTCAGATGGCTGGTATAGTGTAGATGGTGAGGGAGATTATATAGACTTGATTTAATGAGGTGGTTATGTAATGTCTCCAGTAGTAAAGAAACCTTCAGCAAATCTTGTCAGGTCCAGGAGTAGATCCTAATGAGAATTAGTCAGGTACTGGTAGAATAAGCTTAGCAGTGATTTGAGAGAAGCATAAGGGTGGAATGAATTCTGGAGGTTTAAGTCTTTTTAAGTAGAGTCTTTATGAGTGTGGGACTGAGGGAAGGTTAGACATTTGTCTAAGGAAGTCAAATGGTGACAGAACACCAAATGGGCAAGATATGAAGTCTAAATCATATGTTTCATTTGGAGGAGATCTCTCAGTTATACTGTTAACCTCCTAATAAAAATTGTTTTATAGAATGAGGGAGGGAGATTTGTGCTGATTGTAGGTATTTGGCTTTGTGTCTGTCTATAGCCTGATTGGAGGTGGTCCTCGGAGATGTGTACTGGTCTTGGTTGTTCAGAGTAGGGTTTTGTTTCCAATTTTCCTATGGTTTATATAACTGTTTCATTAGAATTTGAATTTATTTGGTGAGCCAATGAATTGCATTTTTCTTTAGAAGTCTGTTGACAATGGAGATGTGTGTGTTTTGAAGTAACAGAAAAGGTTTTGTGAATTTGTTGGTAGTTGTGGTAACATCTGTAAGGAAAAGTACTGGGGCTAATCAATAGAGGAAAGCTATGGATCTAGAATGGTTTACTATCACATATTCGATTGTCATTTAAACTATCGAATATGTGCAAAAATTATTTTCTCGAACTGAGACTTCAATCACCACAATGTCGAAGCTGGCATGAGTGAACAGCTGCTATTGTCAGCTTCATCATTGCAGTGCAGATCATACTATGGTGGGGATCGGGAAATGTACCCTTACCCTCACTGTAGTGCGATCTTGGAGTTTGTATATATAAGTAGGGGAGTATGGGGGTGCAGGAGGGCTTGCCCCCCTTCAAACGTTACTGTTAGTTGTGGGCAGATGTGAGCATTTCAGCAAAGTCGATATTCGACATTGCTGAAATGCTCCATTCGATATTTCGGTTGTTTGGTGTTTTGATTTCCGACAATATTTGTTGGAAATCTTTGCTTTCGTCTAAATGACGTTCACAAATATAATAGTAAACCATCTAGAACAGGTAGTTTGTGCAGAGGCCTAGGCCTGGAAGAAATTATTTTTGGAGGGTATTTTATTTAAGATTGTGCAAAGTAAGGTAATAACTGAAAGTAGGAAGGTGGATGTTAAATGTGCCAGCCACACATTCAAGTCACCCAACCCCCCAGCTGTTGCTGTGATCCTACTTGATTAGTTGGCTAACCTGGCTGAGAAAACTAGTCATTATCAAGATTTCAGTTGTATGTGACTCACTTTTTGACTTTTAGAAATATGGCATTCAAAAAAGATGGGTAGGAAGCCCGCCAAACAAAGGATTAAAACTTAGCATTGTGCTATAGACCTCTGCATGTAAGGGAGCTTTACCAATATTATTATTGACTTTTTTACTGTAATTTTCTGGTGATTTCTAATAATATGTGCATTTTTTTGCAGTTTCTGTGTGCTCCTTGCAACTAAGTTCAACTATTTTAAAACAAATGTTGCTCCATCTGATTCTACTGGAGTGAGAAAAATTTAACAGAGTGCATCTAAGCAAATTTTGGAGTGGACACTTTACTGATACTTGGAAATTTTGCCTTGCTTCAGACTATATTCCTAACTGTTCATATAATTTCTGCTAGAAACTGGGGGAAAGAAAACCATGTTCTATGCTGCTGTATTTCCTGATCCTTGTCTTATTTGCAAAGGGATAGTAAACTACAAAGGCAAAGACATCAAGGAATAAAGTATCCTAATTGTAGATATTGCACCTTTTTTAATGCAATATTTGTTTCCTTTTGTATAACTGGAGTCACTTAATGCTTAACTCATTAGCTTAATTACTTAAGTTTATACTGTAATGAGTCCCTGTTTCTTAGAAGCTGTGCTACTTTGTTCTTTCTATGTAGATGTTTGAGTAATTAAACATTGTCATGAAATCCATTTCAGATACTATTTACTATTAGCGCTTAGTACAGTATTTTTGTTTGTTATAGTTTTCTTTATTGCATTCTCTCTGTGTCCTTCTTAATCTTTGTTAAGGTACCTTTAGTATTATGAAATATATTAAATAATCCCTTTCCAAGATAAAACTCCTGGATCCTTTGATTCCTATTGCCAGGCAGGTGGTGTTTAAGAAGACTTCTGTGGCATTCCTGAAGAGGGAGATAAAGGTCCAGAAATATTTTGCCTCTAAGCACAGCCCTCAGTTGTACTGCATGAGCACAATAAATCCAAAATTGCATAGACTTTACATTAAAATCATTTAAACTGATGATTTTATCAAGTTTAAAATACATATTTCATCTGGCTCTGAGGTATAAAGGGATAAAGGCCTAACGATATTCACATGACCTAAGTTTGAATAGTAGGGATGAGGGAGTTTGTACCAATACTGGTTTGACCATCCTGGATCAATAAAATGATGGCACATGTCAGCTGATTGCCACCATGCAGGAAGAGGTTTGCACAGCTCCAGAAATGGCAGGATCAAGAACATTTGCTTTACAGCCCCAAGGTAGTGATGCTAACCCTTGTCCAAATGTAGGTGGAAGCATGTACAAGTACTGAGAGGGTGTATAGGATGCCTCACAGTGATAGATACATATAGCAAATGTGAAAAATGGGGTTGGGCCCTCACTAGAGCTGCCCTCACTGGGATCTTGACAAGGGCAAACTACATGGCAGCCTGGGTGATGCCCTTTCCTGCACAGGGGATAAACACACACACACACACACACACACACACACACACACACACACACACACACACACACACACACACACACACACACACACATGCAGTATTTATTTATTAGAGATTTATTAAAGGTCAGATGGCTCACTTCATTTGATTTTTTTTTAGTTAATATATGTCATTTCTCAGTCTTTTCCACTGTAATATTCCAGTAAATTTAGAGATGTTTAAACTTGTGTCATCCTGAAAATGTTATGCTGTGTCAGACTTATGTATTAATTGTTGTGCTTCATATGTCTAATGAATAGTGTGTTGTACAACTTAACCTGCCTTTTCACTGCCACACCCAAAACATGCTTGTTACAACAGCTCATGGACTATAGTCAGAGTATCTAAATGGTCAATAAACCGTTGCATGAAGTAAATAAAAGCAATACCTGCCCATATGACAAAGGCAGCAGAAGGCAAATGTTTGAATTTTATAAAAGGATTTTGCTATCTACTTTAAAAAAAACCTTTGTTGACATAAATGCTACTTTCATTCAATTTATTTTAACAAACACAAAGGAGTAATAATTCTATCATGTTCCTAAACATATGTCAAGGCTGTCAGCAAGCTGCCTCCTCTATTTTATAGCTGGAGTGAGTTGTAAAGCCCTGACAGCTGCAGATATTTCTGAAACTGCTGACACACCCAGATTGTTTGCCTATGCTGATATGTAATTCCTGATCTGCTAGTCATGTTGCCAGTTAGGCAGCCTTTATGATAGAAAAATAGGTTTCAGCTTACTCAGATTTCAGAGTGTAATTAATATCACATTTACTGTTTTACGCAGTCTAAAGATAATCATTTCATGGGCATAGATTCTCCTTTTCAATCAGTGGATAATCCCATTTATTAAGAAGCCATGCAACTAGGCACCATACAATAAAACATAAAATGTAATAAAGCATTTAAACTAAAAGAGTAACACTGGAATAAATAGGACATGCTGGAGGGACAGATTCATAACCCAGAGGCTCCCTTCACTCTGGAATAAAATCCCAGTCCAGGTTAGGCAGAGTCCCTCATTGACTCTCTTCAAGAGGAATCTTGATGAGTGGATGGGAGATCGTAGGTTTACCCCGGGTATCACTTCTGTGTCACTGTTAGACAGAGGAACAGTATACTAACCTCGAAAAAGGGCATAGCAAAATTAATTTAAAATGGGTGGCGAAAGCCAAACACACTCTGGCTAGGCTTATAAATGCCCTAGGCCAGATAGCCTAGTATGAACCTATGAACCTAAATATATGATACTACAATACACCATGAGGCAGTAAGCACAAAATGACAAATAAGGAAAATACTCATAAAGCTTCTGGAATAACATGGGTCTTAAGGGAACTTCTAAAGTCTTCATAATAATGGCATTCATGGAGCCACTATGGTAGTAGACTCAATATGTATGGGTCACACAAAACAAGAAATCTATGTTCTGAAGTATGTACCCTCATCCATAGAAGTACAGGCAATCTTAGAAAGGCCGAGCAGACAGCCCATGATGCATAGTGGTACAACAGTACATCTCGCAGATAGGAAGGTTAGGGTTAGGGCTTGGCATAATGGTTAGGGTGTTTAACTTCACAGACACAAGGTACAGGCTTTAATTCTCAATTTAGGAAGCATGGTTAGTCTTAAAAAGACACCCTGTGGTCATTAGTCTAAAATTACCTAGTAACCTATGCTCCTATAAGGAACCCAGACTTTGTAAAGAAAAAATTACCAGAACATTGCATAGTAAATATGATAAAGTTACCAGCCACTGCATTTCCCACAGCAGATGGATAGGATGAGAAATGCTGGTTGTATTACCCAACAAATGTGCTGTTAAATTCTGTGCCAGCTACTGTCAGCAAGTTCATGGTCAAGAAGCCCCTGGAAGAAGGCACTGTAATAATTAAAGGACCACTACGGGCAAACAATGAAAAAAACATATATTTTTTTATCTTGCCATGATTTACTGCACCTCCTAAAGCTGCCTGCAGCAAAATAAGTACTCATTCCTAATTTTATTTTTTTTTACTTTTGTCTACCCTCATGGGGGCAAGCATTGTGTTTCCTTTGGAAAGCTAAATCTGTCTCAATGCACAGACTGTGAGAACAAATAGCCCTACCAAGACTAGACTTCTGTTCACTTAGAATGGACCACCTGAAAAAAATGCCAAGTGTGAGAGTCTGCAGCTCATGTGTCATTGACTGGTATGTGCTGAGTTTTACAAATGTTGTTCCTATTGATGTACTACACATTCTCTGAAAGAAACTTGCAAAAGTGTCAACAAATTACTGAGATAAAAAAGACTTTTCACAAGGAGCAGTTTTGCAAGTTTCAGTTCCTGGCCAAGTTACTCCACCCATCTCCTCTCCTTCAGTGGGTTACAGTCTCACATTTCCAGTTTGGGTAGATTCAACTATTTCGTCAGCTTTGCATGACAATAGACATAACAAAAAATCACAGCCTGGTGTGCCACTAAAGCTGTTCACTTATATATCTCTTCACTTCTGAACAGCATTTCCCCAGGAATAAAATAAAAAAAAAAAAAACAAAGCACACACATCAGTCCAGAGTTTGGGCCAATCTATCCACTTCTTAATGTGCACAGTAAAACATTCAGTTTATAATGCATTCTGGCTGTTGACATGGTTATCTTTACATAGTTATTCTCTTATAGCATAAACCTGAACTTATGGTATTAAATGCCAAGCTTTAATGACCTCCCAAGCCTCTGATGTGACACAGTGCTTTGTCAATATACTGTAAATACATAGATTAATACAAATATTTGTGCACATGACATGTACAGTAATGCACATATACCATCATTAAAACAAGATAAATGCAATATAAATCATATCAATATAGTTATGATTCCTAGTTTATGACCCTGTTTGTCTATGGAAACTTCAATTGTATATTTGTTGTATATTATCTTGTTTAATTGTTTCTCAATATTCTAACCACTGTATGCTACATCAATTGTAAAACTCTGATTTTACTCCTGTTATATTTTCTATGCTCTTTGTACAAAACAGCTATGTTTGTATAATTTATTTTTATTATTTTTTTATAATTGTTTACTATGTATCTGGAGGTTTTCTCCCCAAGCCTCCGCTGAAAACGGACACCTTGTGTTCAGTCGGACTAACCTGGTAAACAAATGGAAAATAAATAAAAAATAAAATATACTAAGAAAATCAATCAATATACCAAGAAAAATCTAAAACTTAAGAAAAAAAAACACAGATGGAAGGAAAATGTTTCCTTGATGCTGTCATGAAAATCCCACTCAATTATTCAGATATTATGGGCAAACACACACATATATATATATATATATATATATATATATATATATATATATATATATATCTTAGAATATATTAGGCAAAACAACGTACCCAACACACGAGTCATAAGTGACTCTATAGTCAGGCACACTGATGTCCCACTCACCAGGCTAAACAAGAAGGATACTGTCAGCTGCCTGTTGGGTGCCAGGATCTGCCACGTAACCCACGCACTCAGGTCACTCCACAACAATTACAAATATGACTCTGTCATTGTCCATGTTGGTGTGAATGACCTGAGATGTACCTCCCTGGACTACATTTAAAGAGACATGGAAGAGCTCTCCAATCTTGTAGCCCAGGCAGGTATGACCCTAGCCCTGAGTAGCATTCTCCCATCGCCCAGAATGATACCACAGTACAAGGACAAAATGATTAACTTCAACAATTGGCTTAGCTTCTGGTGTCATTCTAAGGAGATCCAGTATTGGTCTGCCTGGGATGACATGGTCGACAGACCATGACGCTTTGCCAGAGATGGCCTGCACCTGTCACCCATGGGATTCCGGATACTAGCTAAGGCTCTGGCCACCCCATAGTGCCTTTTTTAGACAAGGTTCAAATGACAAATTCACCACTGTAACAGGAAAAGGCAAGCAAAAACTGAGGGTAATGCTACTCAATGCCAGAAGTCTAAATCTCAAAATGCACTCACTCGAGGCACTCCTTAAAATGGAGAACATTGATATCTGTGCAGTGACTGAGACCTGGATCAGGGCTCCAGAGAGCACCCTCACACTACCACGGTATAACTCATACCACACTTTTCGGCCATGTAACCTGGACCAGAACACCAACGGTGGAAGTGTATCCATATCCATGAAGGATATCCACACCTCAGGGCTAGTTGCTCAGCATAATGTAGCCGAGGTTATCCAAGTGCAACTAACTCTGGGCAAAACTGCAATCCAAATTGTAGCTTGCTACAGATCCCCATCATGTCCCAGGATTCCCACTCCTCTTTTCTTGATATACTGGAAAATATTAGGGATCAACCAAACACCCTAATAATGGGTGATTTCAACTACCCCACCATTAACTGGGAAAACTACTCATATACCAACTACTTCACTCAACGCTTTCTGGAAATCATAAATTCCAGTGCCCTGGATCAACTTATCCACACCCCCACCAAGGGCAACAGTATCCTAGACCTAGGCATTACCAACATGAGTGACTGGTGTTCCACACCTGAAGTCAAACACCTTGTTGGTCAAATCTGACCATAAGCTAATCACCCTAGATATCTGCATCCTGCCCCCACCCCCCCATTAAAGAAGCTACGGTAAAACATTTCTCCAAAGCCAACTTCATGCTTCTTAAGACAGAAGTGGCGTACTTCATGACACCCATGCAGATGGACAATACAGTTACGACTGCTGAATCCTACACAAATGCACTCTATAAGCACTTACACGAGTGCATGGATCATGCTATCCCAAACAGAACAAAGAAACTATCCTCCAAAAAAACGAAGCCAATCTGGTGGCCCCCTGCCATAAACAAACTGTACAACAGAAGGAAGAAACTGTTGCAAAAGCAAGTAAAATCCCATGAGTGGTGGAGCTCCCTGGTCAGCCTCAGTAAGAAGCTGATGTCCCTTATAAGAGCCTCCAAAGCTAGCCACAAAAACAAAATTGCCACTGATTCTAAGAACAACCACAAAGCATTCTATAGCTATGTCAAGAATCTCAATGGCAGCACCCAGATCTGCTCTGAGTTACAGCACAACGGCATGAATATTACAGAACCAACTGATATTGCAAACATCCTGGCAGATAGGTTCATTGCTAATTTTACCCCCTCTCACCCCCTAAAGGGCCTATATCTATACAGGAAGAATGCAGAGTCCCTGTAATCACAACTACACAGTTAAAAGCTGCACTCTCTAAAGCCAAAAACACAGTATCCATGGGACTGGACAACATCCCAGGCTGCGTTTTACACGAACTTCAGAACGAACTGGCTCCTCACCTAAGCACTATGTTCAATCATAGCCTCACATCAGCCTTTGTGCCCACTGAATGGTGCACAGCTACAGTTATCCCACTCCACAAAGGGAGAGCCACCACTGATCCTGGGAACTATTGCCCTATTAGCCTGATGAGCTGGGTCTGCAAAGCCATGGAACGTATCATCATGGAACTCATAAACAAAGACATTGGTAACCTCCAAACTCTGGACCCCACCCAGTTCAGGTTTGTGAAAGGCAGATCATGCCTCCTTAACTTAATTGACTTCTTTGAGGCAGTCACCAAAGCCATAAATGAGGGTAAAGTGGTTCACACAGCCTATTTTGACCTCACCAAGGCTTTCAGCACCATCCCCCATTCTGGAATTATAGCTAAACTCACTAAACTAGGTATAAATCCCTAAAAACCAGTGACAAGTGGAGTACCACAGGGTTCAGTCCTGGGACCTCTCCTGTTTGGTATCTACTTCTCTGAAGTACAGACTAACACAGAAGGCTTCTGGCTAATGAAGTTCTCAGATGACTGAAAACTAGGAGCCATAGTCAAGTCCTCAAATGATGTGCACACCCTACAGAAGGGCCTCACTGAGACAGATGCCTGGTGTCAGAGCCATGGCCTCAAACACAATCCCAAAAAGTGCATTGTCATCCCCTTTGTTAAAACACTGTACCCATGAACTACCACATAGGCAGCAGTCTCCTTAACACTGAATGTGTGATAAGAGACCTTGGAACCCAGGTGGACAGTAGTCTCTCCTTTGATAATCACATCACCACAGTAGTCAGGAAGTCCTTCTACGTGGCACACCTCATCACAAAAGGGTTCTCATCCAGGAAAAAAGAGGTCATTGTTCCCCTCTACTCGACACTCATTAGACCCATTATAGAGTACAATGCCCCTTTTGGAATGTACCTCACAAGACATCTGCAGCAGCTAGAAAGGCCACAGAAGTACCTCACAAAGAGGATTACTGACCTCAAACAGATGCCCTGCACTGACCATCTCAAAAAACTCCTGCTTTACTCCATAGCATATCGCCTACTCCGAGGTGATTTCTGCCTAACATATAAAGCTATGTCAGACCCAGAGCTGTTAGTCATGCTGCACCTAAAAAAAATCCTAATCTCTCTGAGCTACACGCTCTAGGGACCTAAACCTTTTCACCACAATAAACAGGACATGCTGGAGGGATAGATTCCTGTACCAGAGACTTCCCATACTCTGGAACAAGCTACCCATCTATGTCAAGCAAAGTTCCTCATTAGCACTCTTCAAGAAAAATCTTTGAGTGGATGAGAAATAGGAAATATACCCTGGGAATCACTTCTGTGGCTCTGCTTGATGGTGGCACAAGAAAATAACTTTCTTGTGTGGCATAAGTCAGGGAACCTTGTTGGCTAGGCTTACTTAGGCCCTTGGGCCGATAGCCTAGTACCTACCTATGAACCTATTAGACTAAATACAATATTATGTAGCATTAAAATGTGCTGACATTATAATGGTGACAGTTCATTATTTACTCATAAAGCAAATGTCAGAGTGGAAAAGTTCAAATAGTGGATAAAGAGGAGGAGAGGAAGAGAAGAAAGAGTGAGAAAAAGTATTTGTTAGAAGTAATAATTGGGGTAGATATGGGAGGCAGGAGAAAAAAATGAGAAAGAGCAACATTACAAGTAAGAGAAATGAAACCGAAGAAAAGAAGAAATAACATGGAAATCAAGATTTGCAGCTGCAGGCTGACAAGTGGATTGGTAGCTGGTGTCATAAAACTGGGTTTGGAGAAAAGTTTGGTGACTTTGAACAAACAGATTTGTCCACATTAACTGTGTGTCATTGTGTGTGTGTGTGTGTGTGTGTGTGTGTGTGTGTGTGTGTGTGTGTGTGTGTGTGTGTGTGTGTGTGTGTGTGTATGTGTGTGTGGTATAAAAGAACTATAAAGCAAATCTGCACTGATACGTGCTTGCTGCCCTGCTGAGGGGGACACTTGTGCAAGTGCAGTGGACTGGCTCCAGTAGGAAGGGATGGCAGCATACCTCTCAACATAATAGAACAAGAAATCTGGACAAGGCCATAAATAATAGGGGACAAAGGCCCAAAAATTGGGACAATTTATAAATATTGCATTTGCAAACTTAGAAAGTTGATAAACAGGTTTTGCATTAGAGTGAAATTTCTTAAGGATATGAAGTCTGAAAATCAAACGCCTGTCAATTTTCTGACTTCAGTGTTCAATGATTTGCCAGTGATTTGACAGAAAACTGCAATTTTATGAAAAACAGACAAAAAATCTGGACTTTCTGCAAAAATCTGTACTGTTGAGAGCTATGAATGGGAGTCCTGAACCAACACCCATCAATCATTTTCATTTGTTTGCCAAAGCCATTACAGCAGTGTTTTGCAGAGAGTTGGGAAAAACCTTAAATTTGACTGGTATGTTGTGTGGGTGTGGGTAGCTGTGTTTGTGGAAGGTGGAGGTGTGCCTTTGTAAGTGTGGTGCGAATGTTATGCATTATGAAATGGAGAGATTGAGTAAAATTGTGCTCAGTGAAGTCCCTAGCAATTTCATCACTGCTTGATTCAGACATATACATCCCCCTGTGTTTGTCAGTACTATGTTTGAGTGAATTGTTTTGGAGTGTGGTATCACTGCTACAGCTGCTGCTACTCTTTCAATACAAGTATCTGCTTTGGAAGTTTTCTCCAGTAGTCTGTTGCTGAGAGGATGAGAGACATGCTACAGGTATACAACTAAGACAAACTACATAAAGCAATAGTAAGAAAAAGTACTAGGTCACATCAGAGGCTTGGGAGGTCATTGTTAAGAAACTGAGAACTGTTGTAAAATTTATCATTAAATACCATAAGTTCAGGTTATATTATATGAGAAAAACTATGTAAAGATAACCATGTCAGCAGCCAAAATGCATTACAAGTTGAATATTTTACTGTGCACATTTTAAAAAATGGATAGACTGGCCTAAACTCTGGACTGATGCGTTTTTTTTTTTTTTTATTCCTGGGAAATGCTATTCAGAAGTGAAGACACTTACAAGGGAACAGATTTAGTGGCACATTAGGCTGTGATTTTTTTGATGTCTATTGTCATGCAAAGATGACTAAATAGTTGAATCTGTCAAAGCTGGAAATGTGAAACTGTAGCCCACTGAAGGAGGGGAGATGGGACGAGTAACCTGGACAGGAACTGAAACTTGCAAAACTGCTCCTTGTGAAAAGTCTTTTTTATCTCAGTAATTTGTTGACTCTTTTGCAAGTTTCTTTCAGAGAATGTGTAGTACATCAGTAGGAACATTTGTAAAACTCAGCGCATACCAGTCAATGACACATGAGCTGCAGACTCTCAAACTTTTCAGATGTTACATTCTAAGTGAATGGAAGTCTAGTCTGACAACAATTGGCAGGGCTATTTGTTCTCACAGTCTGTGCATTATGGGACAGATTTAGCTTTCCAAGGGAATCACGATGTCTGCCCCCATGAGGGCTGACAAGAGTAAAAACAAAATAAAATTAGGAATGAGTACTTGGGAGGTGAAGTCAATCATGGCAAGATAAAAAAAATATATGTTTTCATCATCATTTGCCCATAGTTGTCCTTTAAGCCAAGACAAGACCAAACCATGTGACACTAATTTTGAGTCCTGTGATGCAAGAAAGTACTTGAATCAGGCAATATTACATATAGCATAACGGAATGACTGACATCTGGTCATGCAGTGTCATCAAGGGTCACACTGAGATCTAGCACCTTTGGCACAAATTCTAAACAATTGCTCCACAGGTAAGTAAGTGCAGTGACATTCTTTAACATGAAAAGCCACTCCTTCAGTCTTAATCAGGCTAAGCCTGAGCTAGTTATACATTATCCAGTGGAGGGTGGCATCAATGTTCTTTCAAGGAACAAAGAGCTGTATGGCTGATGGAAGAAGAGGTACATCTGAGTAATGTTGAAATGCTCTCTTATTAATGATATCCCAAATTGGAAACATATGCATGAACAAAAAATACCCAAATAGAGCCCTTTGGGATGCCACATGTCAAAGAGTAGAATGACAAGGAATTCACTCCAGAGGAGCATACATAGTGTATATCCAGAGAGGTAGGAGGGAAATCATTCAAGGACAGTAGATTTAAGTTGATTTAAAAATGATTTTATGATCATATGTGTCAAGTGCTGAAGAGAGACTGAGACACAAGATAACCTTTGATTCCTTATTACAAGGAGGTTATTCAGTATCCTCACTAGATCTGTGTTAGTGCAATATAACCACTGGAAACATGACTGATGTGGATGTAAATGATTATAGACCCTAAAGTAATATTACAGTTGAATGTAAACAGTCTTCTCTGTAACCGTGCCAATAAATGGAAGGTCAGATGTAGGGCATACATTTTTCAGAGTCTGCATTTAGAGATGGCTATTTGAAGATCAGGTTCAAGAAAGACATAATGAAGACAAATGGAAAATACCAATCCATAATGAGTTAATAATGTCTAAAACAACTGGATGTAGCACCTCCAGACATTTGACAATCAGATCAAGGTCTGGCCTGCAGATTATAAGCCACTTGCTGAAGATTATGCACATGAACTTAATGTATTCTATATGCTCAGTTTTCTCCGAGAATTAGTTGGAAGTGTTATCAGTATAGTCAGAGGGAAACTCAAAACAAAGAACAGAAACAGCTCTCCCCGGATAAGTCAATCTTATTTGCAAAAATTGAGAAGTACCGTCACCCTGGTGGTCATTTCAGCAGTTAAACAAGTATAGCTGAACAACTTATTGACCACGTAGAAAAGAGTAGCAGATTCATTAACTCCAGCAGAGACCTCTTAAAGACAGATATCATTGCTGGAGCCTTCCTGTGTCCTGACAGAGTGCTCTTCAAACTATCTGGAGATATACAGAGCTAAGTATATTTTTCTGGCACTTCAGAGTTGTGTACTGTTAATTGTTGTTTGACTAATTTTATATCATTGCTGACTGACTTCAGAGTTGTGCACTGGTATTTTTGCTTCACTGTATAGTTTTTCAGATCTCTGCTGAAGGTGTTGTTTTTCCCCTACCCACCCTATTCCTGTTTTGTTGTTTAAATTGGGAGGCTTTTGCAGCTGCCCACCCCCACTGTAGATTTGATCTGGGACACCTCCCCCAGTCCCATCTCTTTACCCCATTCTACATAATAGACTTCCTTCTGCACTTGTTTTTAGTCATTTTTAATTTAATTGCATTTTTTTAAACTGTTTGGTCTAACATTGCTACATACTCAAGTGTGCTAGCATGCACTGCATTTGAATGGTTTTTACTGCTGTTTTAGCTACTTTTCTGTATAAAAAAAAAATTAAGTCTGTTTCCTACCTTTCCTGTAACTAGTGTAGTCCAGATTCAGATTTGCTGTATCCAGGACTGTATATAAGCTTCTGAGCCTCCCAAGCTTTCTGTGTTGGAGGGAAGCCTTCTAGCTTATCAGTGGGAGAGGTAAGCACTAGGCAACCTATCTACCACATAAAGAGTGGTTCTGGCCCAGAAATTGTAGTTATTGGCCGTTTGGGCAGTTTTTCCATCTCTTTCAACTTTCTGATTTAAAAGCCCGGATTTGCACTTGTTTCCCCCTTTCCTGTAACTAGTTTAGTCCAGATACAGATTCTTAGTTTTAGCACTTGAATTTGCTTATTTGTGATCAGCACTTGTTCAGAACTTGTTGTAAGCACTAAATAACCTATTAATTACTACAGCACTCAACCTTCCTCATTACCTAGAGGAAAATAGTTTTGGTACTTACTTTCCCCACTTGCTTAGAGAAAAACAGCTCTTGTACTCACTTTTCTCACTTGTCTAGAGGAAAGTAGTTTTTTATTCAGGCATGTCCAAGGGCCAGCTCTCAGTGTTCTCTCCTGTTTATCTGATGAATCTGGGCATCTTGGGGCAATGTAGAAATTGCCTCATGTACACAGACAACCCTCTCCTCCTACCACCCAACACTACAACCTGTGAGAGATGCACTTATCTGGCCAAACTGGAGGTAAAGCTCTCTCCAACCAAGACTAAACTTGACAGTCAAAAGGAGAAGGAAAACGCTTGCACCACACCACACTCACCACATAGTCCCACTAAATCTACACCACCAAAATCCGCACATAAAAAAACAAAAACATTCGTAGAGGCTCTCAATAATAATCTGCTCAAGCAACAGAGACCTCCAAAGCAGAAATGCAAGCAACCTCCACCCCCAACACAACCCAAATAACACATAGGCCGCAGACTCAGCGTGCCACTCAACAGCAGCCAATAAGGCAAAACAATGTACCCAACACACTAGTCATAGGTGACTCTATAGTCAGGCACACTGATGTCCCACTCACTATGCTAAACAAGGAGAAGGTTACTGTCAGCTGCCTATTGGGTGCCAGGATCCACCACATAACCGATGCACTCAGGTCACTCCACAACAAGTGCAAATATGAATCTGTCATTGTCCATGTTGGTGTGAACAACCTGAGACGTACCTCCCTGGACTACATGAAAAGAGACATGGAAGAGCTCTCTGATCTTGTAGCCCAGGCAGGTATGACCCTAGCCCTGAGTAGCATTCTGCCATCACCCAGAATGATGCCGCAGTACAAGGAGAAAATTATTGACTTCAACAATTGGCTAAGCTTCCGGTGTCATTTTAAAGGGATCCAGTATCTGTCTGCCTGGGATGACATGGTCGACAGACCATGATGCTTTGCCAGAGATGGCCTGTGCCTGTCACCCATGGGATTCTGGATAATGGCTAAGGTTTTTGCCGCCCCTGTAGTGCTGTTTTTAGGCAAGGTTCAAATGACAAATTCACCACAGTAACAGGAATAGGCAAGCAAAAACTGAGGGTAATGCTACTCAATGCTAGACATCTAAATCTCAAAATTCAGTCACTCGAGGCACTCCTTAAAATGGAGAACATTGATATCTGTGCAGTGACTGAGACCAGGTTCAAGGCTCCAGAGAGCACCCCTGCACTACCAGGCTTTAACTCATGCCACAATGTTCAGCCATGTAACCTGGACCGGAACACCAAAGACAGGGGTGTGTCCATATTCATTAAGGATATCCACACCTCCAGGCTAGTTGCTCAGCATAATGCAGCCGAGGTTATCCAAGTGCAACTAACTCTGGGCAAAACTGCAATCCAAATTGTAGCTTGCTACAGATCCCCCACCATGCCCCAGGATTCCCACTCCTCTTTTCTTGATGTACTGGAAAATATTAGGGTTCAACCAAACACCCTAATAATGGGCGATTTCAACTACCCCACCATTAACTGGGAAAACTACTCATGTACCAACTCCTTTGCTCAACACTTTCTGGAATTCATAAACTCCAATTCCCTGGATCAACTTATCTACACCCCCACCAGGGGCAACAATATCCTAGATCTAGTCATTACCAACATGAGTGACCGGTGTTCCATACCTGAAGTCAATGCCTCATTGGTCCGATCCGACCATAAGCTAATCACACTAGTTAGCCACATCCTGCCTGCACCCCCCATTAAGGAAACCATGGTAAAAAATTTCTCCAAAGCCAACTTCAAACTTCTTAAGACAGAAGTGGTGAACTTCATGACACCCATGCAGATGGACAATACAGTTACGACTACTGAATCCTACACAATTGCACGTTATAAGCACTTACACGAGTGCATGGATCGTGCTATCCCAAACAGAACCAAGACACTATCCTCCAAAAAAAGGAAGCCAATCTGGTGGTCCCTTGCCATAAACAAACTGTACAACAGAAGGAAGAAACTGTTGCAAAAGAGAGTAAAATCCCATGAGTGGTAGAGCTCCCTGGCCAGCCTCAGTAAGAAAATGTGATCCCTGATAAAATCCTCCAAAGCTAGTTATGAAAACAAAACTGCCACTGATTCTAAAGACAACCACAAAGCATTCTATAGCTATGTCAAGAAGCTCAATGGCAACTCTCAGATCTGCTCTGAGTTATAGCACAATGGCAGTAAATATACAGACCCAACTGATATTGCCAACATCCTGGCAGAGAGGTTCATTGCTAACTTTACCCTCTCTCACCCCCTAAAGAGTCCATCTCTATACTAGAAGAATGCAAAGTTCCTGTAATCATGGCTGCACAGATAAAAGCCACACTCTCCAAAGCCAACAACACAGCATCCATGGGACCAGACAACGTCCCAGGCTGCGTTCTACATGAACTACAGAATGAACTGGCACCCCACCTAAGTACCATGTTCAGACATAGCCTCACCTCAGGCTTTGTACCTGCTGAATGGCGCACAGCGACAGTTATCCCACTCTGCAAGGGGGGAGCCACCACGGACATCCTACAAAAGGGCCTCACTGAGACAGATGCCTGGTGTCAAAGCCATGGCCTCAAGCTCAATGCCAAAAAGTGCATTGTCATCCCCTTTGATAAAAACTCTGCACCCATGAACTACAACATAGGCAGTAGTATACTTAACACCGAAAGTGTGATAAGAGACCTTGGGACACAGGTGGACAGTAGTCTCTCCTTTGATAATCACATCGCCACAGTAGTCAGGAAATCCTTATACGTGGCACACCTCATCACAAAAGGTTTCTCATCCAGAAAAAAAGAGGTCATTGTTTCCCTCTACTCATCACTCATTAGACCCATTATAGAGTACAACGCCCCTTTTGGTATGTACCTCACAAGACATCTACACCTAGAAAGGCCACAGAAATACCTCACAAAGAGGATTACCGGCCTCAAACAAATGCCCTACGCAGACCGTCTCAAAAAACTCCAGCTTTACTCCGGTAATCCTCTTTGTAAGGTATCGCCTACTCACACACACACACACACACACACACACACACACACACACACACACACACACACACACACACACACACACACCCAGACAAGCAGACATGCACACACGCATACACGCATAAACACACACACACACACACACACACACACACACACACACACACACACACACACACACACACACAGATAGGAGCTACATTCATAATAAGGGATTTAAATGCTAAAGCTGGTAGTAAAAAAAAGTAGAACTGGAATACTCAGAAGTTTGGCATTGGAGTACAGAATACAGAGCAGCTGAAGTTTCCAATGGTAATTTGCATAGCAAATTCTGTTTTTCAACAGCCCCCAAATGGCTTTACATGTGGAAATCACCAGATGGTCAATAATGAAATCAGGATATTTATGTTACAGCCAGAGATGAAAGACCTCTATCAAGAAAAAATGAGGCTAGGAGCTGACTGTGGCAGAGACCATCAGTTTCTTTTAGTAAAGTTTTCAAATAAATTAAAGTAAACAAGATAATTGTCAAAGCTAACCAGATAATAGTGCAGCAATATCCCAAAAGAATATGTAGCAGAAATGAAGAAAAGATTTAAGTGATTAGATCTGGTGGATCGAGTACTTGAAGAACTATGGACAAAAGTTTATAACATTGTCCAGGAGGTGGCAACAAAAATATTCCAAACAGAAATTTAAGACAGCAAAATGGTTGCCTGTGGAGTCTGTAGAACTGTCTGGGGAAAGAAGGAAAGCAAAAAGCAATGGAGATAGGAAAGGACAATCATAAGGCCTTCTTCACATATATCCGCAATCTGAAAGGCAACACAATCTCAAAGGCAAAACACAAATGTGCTCTGAACTGGTGGCCCATAACATACACAAATGACATAGATATAGCCAACCTACTGGCAGACAGGTTCAGTGAAAACTTCACCCCCCTGTCCCCCCATCAGTAAACCAGGACTTCCCCAGCACCTGCCCTCCTCCCTTCATCATCAGGGAGCAGGTCCTTAATGCTCTGTCAAAGGCAAAAAATACAGTCTCCATGGGACCTGATAACATCCCTGGCTGTATCCGACATGAACTCAGGCATGCGCTCTCAGCTCCATTAGACACCCAACTCAATCAAAGCTTGAGCACTGGCTTCATCCCAGCTAAATGACAGCAACAGTCACTGTCATCCCTCTACACAAAGGTGGAGCATCCACTGACACAGACAATTATAGGCCCATCAGTCTAACTAGCCTGATCTGCAAGGCCATGGAACGCATTATCATGGACCTTATAAACAAGGACATTGGCAACCTCCAAATGCTTGACCCCATACAGTTTGGTTTTGTCAAAGGGAGATCTTGCCTGTTAACCTTGGTCGACTTCTTTGAAACAGTCACCAAAGCCATGGATGAGTGGAAGACAGTGAATACCACCTACCTTGACCTAGCCAAAGCCTTTGACACTATTCCCACTCAGGCATAATAGATAAACTCTCTCAGCTAGGCATCAACCTTTATGTTACCAGATGGGTAGCTAACTGGCTCACTGATAGGATCCACTCACTCAAAGTAGGGGAAGCCACCTCTAGTAGTAGACCCGTAATGAGCTGTGTACCCCAAGGATCAATCTGGGGGCCTCTACTGTTAGGGATATACTTTTCTGAGGTTCAAGTCAAAACCAGTGGTCTGTGGCTGACCAAGTGTGCAGATGACTGCAAGCTGGGTGCTATCTTAAATTCCCCTAGTGATGTGAACATCCTCCAAGAAGGCTTTACCCAAACTAATGACTGGTGCCAAAAGCATGGCCTCAAACTGAATACAAAGAAATGCATCATTATCCTCTTTGGGAAAAATGTCATCCCACTAATTATCACATTAATAACAGTATACTAAGAATGCAATCAGTCATGAGGGACTTGGGCGCCCAGGTTGATAGCAGCCTGACTTTTGACCACTACATTACCTCCATTGTACAGAAGGCTTTCTACATGGCCCACCTCATAAATAAGGGTATTTCATCCAGGAACAAGACGGTCATAACATCTCTGTACTCCTCCCTTATCAGACTCATTATCAAGTCCAAAGACCCCTTCAGCATGTACCTTGCCAAGCACATGCAACAGTTGGAGGGACCACAGAGGTTCCTGACCAGGAAAATCCAGGGCCTCAAATGCATATCCTTTACAGATAAAAGCCCTGTTTCTCTACTCAGTCTCATACAGACATCTCAGAGGTGACCTGTGTCTGGCATACAAGGATATTTCAGACCCAGTCTTGATGGAGTTGCTGCATATCCGTAAGACAAACTCTACTCCTGCAACCCACATGCAAGACCTTAAACTAGTCTGTGACATTAATAGAACTTGTTGGTGGGATAGATTTGTGTCCCAAAGACTCCCCTGTCTGTGGAATAGACTCCCTCTCCATGTCAAACAGAGTACCTTGCTAGCCCTCTTTAAGAGGAACCTGATGACTGGATGGGAAACAGAAAATATATCCCTGGTATCCCACCTGTATGCCTGCTGGACAGGGGAAACAGGTGGACTTTGAGAGAACATGGGTGAAATTCTTGGCTGGGGTAATAAGGGCCTCTAAGTCAATAGTCTAGTATCATCATATGAACCTATGAAACTATGAACAAACTAATACAGAGTTTTAGGAAATGGCAAGAAGAGATAACGAGGCATATTTACATGGTTAGTGTAAAGAAATGTAAGATGATTATGGAATGGGAAAGAAAGAGAAAGTTTCAAGCTAACTAATTATACTGAAGAACATTTATAGGTAACACTGGGTATGATAAAAGACAAAAAGTGGAAGGGACCTTGCAAAAGAACAAGATACTAAGAAGAGTTTGCAGGAATATACAGAACTACATAAGAAGGATGCTAAAAATCACAGATGCATATAATGATGTTCCCTGAGCTAAAATCAGACATCCTAGAGGGTGCAACTACTTTGGT